>NC_045968.1:57569041-57620103 GCF_010909765.2 Amblyraja radiata
ACTGAGTTTTCATAGAATGGACGAGTTTAGTCTTGCATCAGAATCCACCTAGTTTCTTGTCAATTACTTCAGCAACCATATGGGGAGTTCAAACCGAACAGCCAACTGAGTGACAGCTCATCTCCCACACCAACAATGCACAGAGCAAGAAATAAATGCCCATCTCCCATCAAGTTGCAATGGATCACCTTGTCTGAGTGCCACATGTTTTTTACCTGATTCTGTTTCATTTTTTATACGAATAAACTGAGAGAAAATGCTTCAAGTACTGAAATGGATGAAGTTGTCATCACACTTACAAGAGTCTGTGGCTATCACTAAAAATAGTAAGATTAAATGAGAACTTACCAGTTTGAAGTTTGATCTGTATTTTATGAGGAGTTACGATGAGGGATTACGTGAAGAGCCCGCTCAGCACGCATGCGCGGCATACTTCAAAGCAGCGGTGTGGAATCACAGATAGACACAGTTATTGAAGTAAACATAGTAAAGAAAAGGAGACATCAGTTTATCAGTTTGACCCATATTATTGAGGGTGGGAGCGGAGGGCACGTAATCCCTCATCGTAACTCCTCATAAAATACAGATCAAGCTTCAAACTGGTAAGTTCTCGTTTAATCTTACTATTTTACTTCGGAGTCACGTGAGTGACTACGTGAAGACTTCAAAGCTCTGTGATTTCAAACCGTGTAACAGGTATTACTTCACGCACTGCCGAAGTCCTAGAGGGAGGAAGTGTGTTATCGTAATCAACCAATGAATCTGTTTGTGGAAAAAACACAATGGTATTTTTTAACAATAACAACAAAGAAATTTAATTGCTCCCCTGGGCTTAAATTAAATATTTGCAGTCTGTAAAATCTTTTCTGCAAATAAAACAGGTTTTGCCAACGGCTTATTATAACATTTCTGAACGGTCTTTCCCCCCACCATCCTGCTGTAGTCAGGATGTGGTCTATAGGCACGTCCATTCTTTTAGCCGTCGATGTGGATGCTGCCCTGGTGGAATGAGATTTGTACATGTTAGTGTTTATCCCAGCAGCTTTTAGCACCTGCTTGAGCCATCTCGCAATGGTTTGGCTCGTCACCCGACCATAAGGTTTTTTATGACTGACCCACAAGGCTTTTCATCTCCCTCGAATATTTTTAGTTGTGTCTATGTAGGATAGTAGGTGGGGCATGGCACATAACCGTGGTTCTGGCGGGTAAGCCCGGAATTCCACGACTGGATTAGGTGTTCCTGGTCTGCTCTGTTTGATCAGTCCCTGGATAACGACCGAGACCTGGTCTGGAGCTGTGAGCATGCTGTCCAGTCGCAATAGGTGTAGTGACTGGACCCTCTGTGCAGATACAAGTGCCATCAACATGAGTGTTTTGAGCATAGATTGTTCCAGGTTGAGGGATCTGGCTGGTGGCCATCCCCTGAGGTATGTCAGGACCACACTGACATCCCATATATGGGTGCACCTTGGTCTAGGGGGTTAGAGTTGTAAATACCCTTCATTAGTTTGACCACCAGCGGGTGGGACCCCATGGCCTGTTGTCCTGGAGCTGGTTTTAAATAGACAGGCAGGGCACTTCTAGCTGTGTTGATGGCTCTGTAGCTGAGTCCTTCATCGTGGTGAAGGTTCGCCAGGAATTCCAGTACGTTGGTAACTGTAGCGGTTGAGTAGGTGGTCCCTGTATCCAAGCAGTACTTCTCCCATTTTTTGATGCTGGACAAGTGCTGTTTTTTAGTGGATGTTCGGAGGGATGCTGACATGGTGTCGACGGTTTGTTCTGATAATCCCAGTCCCAGAAGTGGTTTGTGCAGAATCTGCAACCCAGGAGTTTGATTTTTTCATGGCACGGGTGGCTTGTGCCCGACACTGGGTGTTAATAACTCTGGGTCACGGGGGAATACCATCGGAGTTTCAACAACCATGTCATGGAGAATTGGGAGTAGGCCAGTCGGGTACTATCAAAATACCTGAAGCCATTTGTATTGTGCGTAGTCCCCAACTGATGAGGCAGAAGGGAGGAAATGCATAGAAGAAGAATTTCCCCAATCCAGCGCGAACGCATCTACCGCTGCTGCCTCAGGGTCTGGTTCCCAAGCGACATACATAGGTACCTGGTGATTTAGCCTTGATGCAAATAAATCGATATCTGGCGTGCCATATTGCTTGATAACTTTTGCAAATTTTTTGGGGTTTAACATCCATTCGATGTTGTCATTAAATTTACGTGACCTGGTGTCTGCCACTGTATTTAGCTTACCTGGCAGGTAAGTTGCTGATAGCCAAATATGTCTTTCGACACACTATTGCCAAATTGTGTTGACCAACTTGTCGCATGATACCGATTTTATGCCGCCCATATGGTTAATGTAGGCCACCACCGTAGTATTATCTATTTGTAACCGTACATGCAAGTGATGCATATTTGTGCATATGCTTTTAAACCATAAAAGTCACCCAACATCTCTAGATAATTAATGCCCAGTGTAAGTGGTAATGATGACTCTGGGTTAGTCCATCTACTACTTGTGCTGGATATAAAGTTAGTTGCTCCCCAGCCTTGAGCACCGGCATCTGTTTGGATAACTAACGTAGGGTTAGTGATGATAATAGGGCTGAAACTATGCCAAACGTTTTTTGCCCACCACTGTAGTTCTGATATTGCTTCTGTGGGTAACTTAATGACACGATGATAATGACCTGTATGTGGTTTTGGTGCCTGTACCTTTGCTCTTTGTAAGTTTTGACAGTGCAAAGGTCCGAATCATTAAATTGTTGCATGATTGTGCCAATTCAACTGTTTTGTCTCTTGGCAATGTTACAGTCACGTAGACTGAATTAATTGTGAAGCCCAAGTAGTCCATGATTGTGGATGGCTTCAACTTAGATTTATCTGGATGTAAGACAATCCCAGGGTTTCGAATAACTGTTTGGTAGCTGATACAGCTAACATAGTCAATTCCATGGTCTTGCCTATTATTTAAGATATCATCAAGATATGTCATGACAATATGTTCTGAATATTGCCAGAGCTGGTTTTAGTATCCTGGTGAATAATCTTGGGCTGATGTGAACCCATTGGGTAATGCTTTAAACTGCCATAGCTGCCGCATCCAGGTAAATTTCAGGTATCTGCGATGATCCTTGTGAATGGTACTAAATAGTAAACATCTTTAAGATCAATGCTTGCCATGAAGTATCCTTTGGAAATTAGTTGTTTGGCAGTAACAACTGTTTCCATTTTGAAATGTATATACTTAACAAACATATTTAGTGAAGTTAAGTCAATGATGATGCGACATCCACCATCTTTTTTGGGTTTAGTGACGAATATTTGATACGAATTCCAAAGGTTCATGTTTTCCCATGATACCCTTTGTAATTAGTCTCACCAGTTCAGCTTGTCCCTCTCGTTTCTTTAACGGAGAGGGAAAATACCCTCTGGGGTGAATGTTGAACTGGTGGCAAATTTTCTAGTATGAATTGTATTTTGTATCCACTAATGCCATTGAGTATATACTGATCACTCGTGATAGACTCCCGTGCTTCTTAAAACAGGTGTAATCTCCCCCCTGTTAGTATTAAGCCCCTATTTTCTATATGCTGGTAGGAACCAGACCCACCTACCTCCATGGTTATGGGTATTGTTCTGTTTCCTGCCGGTCCAACGAGTCTTGCACGTTGTCTGACGTGGCGGTGATGTTGGGGGGTGGCGCATTTTCCATGGGGTCCGCTCTACGCCCTGGTCTAAAGAAGACTTCCGGGGATAGAATGCGGACCCCGAGCTTTACACCAGTCCCATATGGTAGACGTCGACTGATGGACGCGATGGGGTGCTGCTGCTTAGGAATTATTGTTTTTGGTTTTTGGTTTGCTCGTCCCGGGGCCTGCCCTCATGAGACCGAAAGATTTTTAAAAGCCTCTTCCATCCTTCATATGCTTTGTGAGGTTTTTGCCAAAGAGCAGTGGGTCTGGCTCAGTGGCTGGGGTATGCACAACCCCGCAAATTTAGGATTTTATGGCAGGTTTTATGATTTGTTTACGAAGGTTGTGGTCATTTCCGTATTTGTCCACGGAACGAGCAAACGATGTGATGGCTGACGTCAGGAGCCTGAGGATCCGCTGCAGTTTTCTAAGGCCTTATTGACCACCTCTCCTGTAGGGGCCTGTTGGAGAGGTGGTTAATGCTGGCCGCTGGTTTGGCCTTTAACGGCCTCCTGCACGTGGGGTTGCCACGTAACGGTCCACCACACCTAGCAGCTCTTCCTGTTCCTGCACCGCTTGCATACTCCCGAGATCTTCAGCCATCGTCCCCTCTTCTTGACCAGCCCAGTCCTGGTCACCAAAGCTACCCTCGGGTAAGGAGGAAGCAATGGGCAGTGCACAAGGCACTGTGGAGGGAGTGCCTGAACTCCCCCTGTGAGAGCGCCCCTCACGAAGTGCGTCTTGCTGGAGCACCTGCTCCAGGAGCCGCTCCATGCGGCTCAGGCGGCCATCTCTCCCCCGGCCGGGTGGAGAGACGTCCCCGTCCGACGAGTCGGAAACCACCGGCCGGACGCCTCTTCCGTGGCTTTACTTCCAGCCCGCTGCTCAGGCGCTAGCGGGCTGGGCTCGGCACGGTGTCGGGGAATAGCGGAGCACCCAGTAAGCGGTCCTACCGCCTTGTTGCTGCCCCCCCAGATGGAACGCTCCTCTGTGGAGTCGAGCGGGGAACAGGTCTTTTCAGGCGGCTGTCTTTCCCCCCCTTGCGGGTGGAGAGACGTCCCCGTCCGACAAGTCGGAAGCCACCGGCCGGACGCCTCTTCCGTGGCTTTACTTCCAGCCCGCTGCTCAGGCGCTAGCGGGCTGGGCTCGGCATGGTGTCGGGGGATAGCGGAGCGCCGGGTAAGCGGTCCTACCGCCTTGTTGCTGCCCCCCCCCAGATGGAACGCTCCTCCGTGGAGTCGAGTGGGGGACAGGTTTGTCCAAGAGCCTTTCTTCTCTGCCTGAAAGCAGAAGGCTCCCTGTGAAAGAAAACCCGACCTCAGAGCTTACCTGACGGTCCGTTCTTTCACCTGTAGCGGGAGCGCCTGACTCCCGATGCGGCCGCTGTTGCACTGCTGAACGTAATGCCACGCATGCGTGCTGAGCGGGCTCTTCACGTAGTCACTCACGTGACTCCAAAGTAAAATTGTTTATCTTTGGTTTAAACCAGCATCTACAGTTCCTTCTGACAAAAGACATTCAATTGTCACTTAAAATTTTTAGTGGTGTGATGAATTATAGACAATAGACAATAGGTGCAGGAGTAGGCCATTCGGCCCTTCGAGCCAGCACCACCATTCAATGTGATCATGGCTGATCATCTACAATCAGTACCCCGTTCCTGCCTTCTCCCCATATCACCCGACTCTGCTATTTTTAAGAGCCCTATCTAGCTCTCTCTTGAAAGCATCCAGAGAACCTGCCTCCACCGCCCTCTGAGGCAGAGAATTCCACAGACTCACCACTTTCTGTGTGAAAAAGTGTTTCCTCATCTCCGTTCTAAATGGCTTACTCCTTATTCTTAAACTGTGGCCCCTGGTTCTGCAGAAAATTCTTTTCTGCAATTTTCTATATTGCTACATGAAAATTCTGTCTTTGTCCCTGATTACTGGTTAGTTTTATACATGGAAAATCTACTAATAAGTGATCAGGACATTGTTGCCCTTGAAAAAAAGACTGAGTTCCAAAGCAAAAACATATTGCAGAAGAATCACTTATTTCTTTTATCATACAAAAACGGTCTTCTAATTGTTCATTTTTACACAATGAAGAGATATTAGAGGAAGAAACTGTTAGTATCATAAATTATCAGCATATCACTTAAAAAAATATTGAAGGATTGATTCTATAATTTTGTCTCAGAATGGAAGAAAGATAATTTTGTATACAGTGTTATCTTTCCCTCCAGCACAAGAGAGATTATCAGATAGATTATTAAATCCCCTGGAGTTTGGAAAGAACACAGAAAATTGTCAGGTAGCGCAATAGTAAATGTCTGTCTCAGCTGGAGACCTATCTGTTATGAATAAGTTAAGAGTTTCAGTACAATTTAGAGCAGTAGGAAAGCATGCTTCCCTATTGTGTGTGTCTGTTGTAAGCCTCGAGCAAAAAGAAATAATCAGTTGAATTGCTACTGTCAGCGTTGAACAATTACTGATGGCTTCTGTAACAGTGCAAAATATATGATGCCAACTTTTATCTGTGTGTTTTGCAGCAAGTGCTCTTCGAGCGCTCCTGCAAAGAGCAAAATGTAATTGAAATTGAACGTTGCTTACTTTGCAGGTTAGAACTTCCACTGCTTCTTTCGTTTTGCCAATAGTTATTTTGTGAACCAATGATGTAACTATATCGGAAATGTGAGGGCTATTCATGAAAACAAAAGATATTCCAAAGGAAATGCAACCTATGACTGGGAGTGATACCGAAAAAAATAACTGTTCTTCCAACTAGCACAAACCAAATGGCAATATCTCTACCAGCTGAAAGGGGCATGAGATGCAATTGCAATGTACTTTTAATGCAGTTTTTAACAGAACATGGGTCTGATCAACATTATGACCATTTTTAAGAATTTTAATATTATCTTTAAAGCAAGGTAAAAATTTGCCAATTAGCCGCTTGTCAAATCGGGTGTATATATAGTTTAGAGATATAGCGCTGAAACAGGCCCTTCGGCCCACCGGGTCCACGCCTACCAGCGATCCCCGCTCATTAACATTATCCAACACACACTAGGGACAATTTTTACATTTACACCAAGCCAATTAACCTACATACCTGTACATCTTTGGAGTGTGGGAGGAAACCGAAGATCTTGAAGAAAACCCACGCAGATCATGGGGAGAATGTACAAACTCCATACAGACAGCACCCATAGTCAGGATCGAACCCGGGTCTCTGGCGCTGCATTCGTTTGTAAGGCAGCAACTCTACCGCTGCGCCACCATGATCGTGTATAGTTGTCTCTGTTTGGCTTCCACCTCATTAGTAAAAAGTTCTCTCAGAGACTAAAGGGAACCATTAGTATTACATCGTATCCCAGAGGATAGACACAAAATGCTGGAGTAACAAGCAGCATCTCTGGATAGAAGGAATGGGTGATGTTTTGGGTCGAGACCCTTCTTCAGACCCGAGTCTTGACCCAAAACGTCACCCATCCCTTCTCTCCATAGATGCTGCCTGTCCCGTCGAGTTACTCCAGCATTTTGTGTCTATCTTCGGTGTAAACCAGCATCTGCAGTTCCTTCCAACACACTTGTATTTAAGGGGGTTGTCTAAATGAGTTTCTCATTTCAAGGCTATTCATAGAGGGAAAGTGGGAAAGCATTCACTCTGTATCTGCCATGTTAGTCAGATCTTCACTCAGCAGAAATTAATTCTCAAATTATTTATGAAATAGTCTGATGTCGTTGTTCAACGTGGCCTATATAGACCATTTTATCTCAAGATTCCACTGTTTTACGCTGCAAAAGTAAAGCAAAAATAAAAACAAATTAATTGAACTGCATGCCACATGGAATTAGTGATGATGTGGTATGCATTGCACAGTGTTTATGTTATCATAATATTTTTTTTATTTAATAGATCGTGGTTCAGCTTCCATGTAAATTTACAACGAGCATTTCTACGGTGATAAATGTGATTCTGGTAACTGGACATTGACAGCTAACACAACTACCTTGACTACATGCACTGCTGATTATGTCCTGTTCTTATTAATTATTAAATGTTGGAAGGAATGGAAAACATTTCTTTAAATAAATCAACTTGAATTTTGATCTCCACAGATGAATTACAAAGGGGTACTCATCTAACCAGCCTGTGTAGATTACAACTGACATTTAACCAATTAAATGAACACGTGTAATGAATTTCTTGGAATAAGATGAACACACCCTGGCATTTGGCTCTAATTTAAAACCTCACGTTTCTGAAAACATCAATAATTCTTGCATTTTGCAAGACCCTTTCAAGAGTTGTGGAGTTAAATGTGGATATTCATTGTGGATTTATTTGTCTTGGGGAAAATCAAGAGAATAAAATTGGTGTAAAAGAGAATGACCCAAATGCCTTCATCATAAGTTCACATAAACACAGTGGAAATCCTCTGTTGCTCTTAACTCAAGTTATACCAACAATATCTCACCATATTTAGTTTAGTTTAGAAATACAGCGTGGAAAGAGGCCCTTCAGCCCACAAAGTTCGTGCTGCCCGGCGATCACCCATACACTAGTTCCATCCTACACACTACGGACAATGTACAGAAGATAATTATCCAACCCGGGTGTCTGGTGCTCTAAGGCAGCAACGCTAGCGTTGTGCCACTGTGCCGCTCTATGGCAACACTGTGCTGCCACATGGACTACATAAACAAGGATTATTCTGATTACATGTGCACACTTATCAATTTTATTACAGGTATTGCTATGCAACTGCGCACAATAAGTGTGCCTAGTACTATAGACCTCTGTGTAGTAATAAGACAGGAGCAAAATATTCAGGTATCTATGTTTACAGTGGTTTGAATTTGGAATTTTCTTTGGAAATGCTTCCATGGTGAATATCAGCCCAAGACTCCAGTATTGTACTGGTTTTCTGCAAATCTGTCAAATTGTTTGTCACGAGAACCTATGTGGTACTTCAGGGCCTGTCCCACTTACGCAACCTTTACAGGCGACTGCCGGCACCCGTGATAGGTCGCAGAAATGTTCTACATGTTGAAAATTCAGCGGTGACCGGAAAGATGCTACGACTCTTTGGAGACCTCTCACCTTTACAGGCGACCCCTGGCGACATGTCGCGGGTGACCTCTCATGACCATAGGAGACCTCTCACGACCATACAGCCTGTATGGTCGTGAGAGGTCCCCTATGGTCATGAGAGGTCTCCAAAGAGTCGTAACGTTTTTCTGGTCGCCGCTGAATTTTTAACAGGTCGCCTGTAAAGGTCGCGTAAGTGGGACAGGCCCTTTCCTCTACATTTACCTTTGTTTAAGAAAGAACTGCAGATGCTGGAAAAATCATAGGTAGACAAAAATGCTGGAGAAACTCAGCAGGTGAGGCAGCATCTATGGAGAGAAGATATAGGCGACGTTTCGGGTTGAGACCCTTCTTCAGACTGAAGAATATGTAGACTTAAAAATTATATGCAATGCAAAATGGAGCTGGCACAAGTTAATATGGACGATTGTCCCCATATATTCAATTAATATCAAAAAGAGTATATTTCTCATTGGATTAATTTGAATCAGTAATTTCACATTAACAAATCAGAAAATTTACTCACAGGAGAACCATTGCTTTGCTGTTCAGATAAAAGTCATTCCACATGGAAACAGGCCCTTTTTTTTTCAACTCATCCATGATGCCTTCTATTACAGTTGTACAGGGCCTTGGTGAGACCACACCTGGAGTATTGTGTACAGTTTTGGTCTCCTAATCTGAGGAAAGACATTCTTGCCATGAAGGGAGTACAGAGAAGGTTCACCAGACTGATTCCTGGGATGGCAGGACTTTCATATGAAGAAAGACTCGGCTTGTCCTCGCTAGAATTTAGAAGATTGACGGGGGATCTTATTGAAACTTACAAAATTCTTAAGGGGTTAGACAGACTAGATGCAGGAAGATTGTTCCCGATGTTGGGGAAGTCCAGAACAAGGGGTCACAGTTTAAGGATAAGGGGGAAGTCTTTTAGGACCGAGATGAGAAAAACATTTTTCACACAGAGAGTGGTGAATCTGTGGAATTCTCTGCCACAGAAGGTAGTTGAGGCCAGTTAATTGGCTATATTTAAGAGGGAGTTAGATGTGGCCCTTGTGGCGAAAGGGATCAAGGGGTATGGAGAGAAGGCCTACTCCTGCACCTATTTTCTATGTTTCTACGTTTCTATAAAATGTTCCCATAACAATCAAAAAGCATGATATACGAAGTTAGTGCATCAGTTGACTTTCTATGTTTGCATGTTTTGTCAGAGTATTTCAGTATTCTAGTACCTGAAAATCAGTATTTTGCTGAGGAGATCAGTATTTTTACGCGGTGCCATTTTGCTGAAAAAAGTGTTTTTTTTAAAATGTGCAGTCATACCCATGTAAGAGTACAAGAATGTATGACTTTGTAACCAATTGACATGTCTTCTATGCACCTTACTTGACTGGGCATTCATTGCCATCTCTTTGTATACTGCTGTTTGAACGGCTGCTTCCTGCTTTTAGCACCAGATGATGATGTAGAAGCCATTTTGGAAGCTTCCCTCCTTCCTCTCTTTCCCTCTCCCTCCCTCCCGTCCTCCCTCTCTCCCTCCCCCTCCCTCTTTCCCTCCCTCCCTCCCTCTCTCCTTCTCACTCTCTCCCTCCCTCTCTACTCCCCGAACAGTCTGTGACCCATGGTGCTGTGGTCATAGCGCTATGTTTAAAGCCGGTAGCTCTCCAGCCGGTAGCGCTATATTTAGAACCAATTGAGCTGTAGCTGACAGCTCTTCGTCTAAATTCCCACGCGGTAAACTGACAGCGTTGTTTCAATCTGGAGCGGGACAGGCAGATCAAAGCTTATCAAAATAATCATCCAGATCTTGAAATTTAAAATACTAATAGATTTAATCTGCTATAATTTTTAGAGCTACAGTATGACTTTTTATATCCTTGCATTTTGTAAGCAGCAAGATGAAACAGGAAGTCGGGCCGATTTAAAACAAATCCGTATTTAACAACGCAAAATCGCACATCCGTATTCTAATCGCATTTCCGTACAAAATACGGAAAATCCATACTACTTGGCAGCTCTGCATTGGCATTGACTAAAATATACCACTTCAAGGCAAATATTGGAAATGCATCTTCAATTTTCATAGTTTCTGAAATCCAATAAGTACCAAGCAATAATGGCATTTGGCACCAATCGCCTTTAGCCCTTTACAAGTAACGTAGGTGGGCAGCACGGTGGCGCAGTGGTAGAGCTACTGCCTTACAGCACCAGAGACCTGGGTTGGATCCTGACTACGGGTGCTGTCTGTATGAAGTTTGTATGTTCTCCCCGTGACCTGCATGGGTTTTCCCTGAGATCTTCTGTTTCCTTCCACACTCCAAAGATGGACAGGTTTGTAGGTTAATTAGCTTGGTATGAATGTAAAATAATGTTCAGTGTGCGTAGGGTAGTGTTAATGTGCTGGTCCGCACGGACTCGGTGGGACAAACGGCCCGTTTCTGTGCTGTATCTCTAAACCAAACTAAACTGAA
This sequence comes from Amblyraja radiata, assembly GCF_010909765.2. Classification (NCBI taxonomy): domain Eukaryota; kingdom Metazoa; phylum Chordata; class Chondrichthyes; order Rajiformes; family Rajidae; genus Amblyraja; species Amblyraja radiata. The sequence goes on from NC_045968.1 coordinate 57,580,296, forward strand.
CTAAACAAATGATTCATTTACCCAATGTAAATGTCAGAAATTAATTAATCCAGCTGAGATCTATTTGTAATAGAATTTGGCAGAATGCCAGCAGGAAATGAATCTTTTTGTGGTGAAGAGTCGCAATTCCATGTGAACTCCAGGATTGAGAGCTATATGTAGGACTGTGTCCCAGGAATAGTGAATATGGTGTCATCTCCACGCTAAAACTGAGAAAAATGCACCATAAAGAATGCAATGTTATGAATTGAGCCTCGAATGGTAATAGACCATAGGAAATTTAAGAACATAAAAATTGTACAATGTCCTTGCATTACATATTGACTCTCATGAGCTCAGTTTTGTCCAAAGGACCTTCACTCATGGGAGAATTGTAGGTTTTGCCAGGATACTGTCAAACGTTCCTCTGCCATGACAGATAGAACTTTAGAATCGAGGGGTCTTACCTCCCGTGCCATCGGGGTCGGCTGTGGGAGACGCTCCCGGGGAACGAGGGCTAACGATGACTGTGCAAGGAGAGGGACGACAGTTCGCGGGATGACCGGGATGGAGGAGGTGACAGTTGCAACGGCCCTTTGTGGTCAGCTGCAGGTGGGACTGTAAAATGGCACCAAAATGGCGCCTCTTGCATATAGACTCGGTGGGCTGTCCTGTACATTCTGTACTGACTGGGGCGATTGTGCAGGGATGTACAGGGATAGTCTTTGTTTGCAAAACATGTATTTCACTGTACCTGCTACAAGTGGGAATAAAGAAACCATTGACCATTGACCAATGGTTCTAATATCTCATCTAGACGTATCACCTGTGATAGTGGAGCACTCCTGTGATGCTGCACTGAAGGAATGGGTGATGTTTCGGGTCCCCTTCTTCCTTCATAACCCACTCCTTATCTCCCGAGATGCTGCCTGTCTTGCTGAGTTACTCCAGCATTTTGTGTCTATCTTTGGTTTAAACCGGCATTTGCCCGGTCCTTCATACGCTAGTGCAGCTGAGACATGTTGGCCAGTGTGGGCATTTGGCCGAAGGGCCTGTTTCCACGCTGTATCACTCTTTGTCTCTTATAATCACCATTCCCATCAATCTGTTCAAATACTCACCAAGCAACATGAATAATTGAATAAATAATCCAAATATTTTCTTTCATTTTTGACTGTTCCTTTTCTCGCAATGATAGGTGTAGCTCGCCACGGTCCACAATGAAATGTGCATCAACTCTATGCCCTTTGCAGTGGATGCTTTCAGTAAAACAAGTGAGGTGTGAATGTTTACCGTGTGTTCTGGATGAAAGATTGGATTGAGCTGTATCATGTGATAACCATCTTGCAGAGCATCAGAAGGTTAATTGGATCTGCTGTCCTGTTGAACAGCAGTTTGTAAATTTGTCACTTTTTTTTCTCTCTTTGTCATTCCTTTCCTGAAGGAGCCAAGTCTAGCTTGGATAAATTACACAGGTGCTGAATACCACAGTGCCATAGTGTAACGTAATGCATTTTACATAGGCTATTTAGCCTTTGGGCAGATACACAACCATTTATACTTATCTTTCTCCGGGCATTATGAGGGTAGTGGCATTGAGTTACATAGAAACATAGAAAATAGGTGCAGGAGTAGGCCATTCGGCCCTTCAAGGCAGCACCGCCATTCAATATGATCATGGCTGATCATCCAAAATCAGTACCCTGTTCCTGCTTTCTCCCCATATCCCTTGATTCCCTTAGCCCTGAGCTAAAACTTGAAAACCTCCAGTGAATTGGCCTCCACTGCCTTCTATGGCAGAGAATTCCACAGATTCACAACTCTCTGGGTAAATGGCCTACCCCTTATATGTAGACAGGGGCAGCTGTCTAACTAAAGGGCCTGTCATATTTGGGAGACCTCCACCGCGAGTTCTGGCGACCTTAAGCGACTAAAAATAAAAATCAAGATCATGGTGGCCTACGACCTCCTACGACTTTCCTCGACTATGTGTATGACCTCCTACGACTATGTTGAAGATCTCCCTCGACTAAGAAGAAGATCTCCTTCGTCCTCCTTCGACCTCCTTCGACTGTGTTGAAGACTGGCTTCGACCATGTACCTTTTACTCGAGGATGGTCTCTGGCAGATTGGTCCGTGAATGAGCACGACCCCATTCCAACTTTGAGGACCACACCAAAAACCAACACCGACCAGTGACGAGTGTCTACAGCTCAAATCATCACCTGATAAAATTATGTCATGTCTGCATTTTTTTCTCGCTAAAAAGTGCATCCCAGGTTTTTTTTTAAATCATTCTGAACCATGCAAGCAAGGATGAACTAGTTTGGAGGATGTTAGTAAAATGCAACTACTGGTGTTTGCGGTAGCCCTTTTGCTTCAGCAGCCTTTTAAGAAAGGCAGAAGGGGAAGAGCAAGGGCGAAGAGGAAGCACAAGAAGAGGTCTTAAAGGGTGAATGGAGATGATGTGATGGACTGTCCCAGTACACAGGATGACAGGAAGAGAGTGGCGCTGGGCTTTGACAAAAGGTGGAACTTTAAGCACACATGTGGGGCAGTGGATGGCAAGCACGTCATACTTGTCCCTGTCCCTGTACCCCTCATTTTCCTTTTCGTACAGGATGGCATTCTGCTGGAACCATTCCTCTAGGTCCCCCTCCTGCTGCCTGGTGAAGGTGTAGGGCATAACCTTCCTCCAGCCCCCCCTCACCACCAATGGGGCATCTGCCTCTGATGCTGTGTCAGACACAGGAGAAAGGGCTGCTTTGCTGCCTTCAAATGAGGCAGTGAAGGATGGGGTGGTGGTGGGGACATATACTACCACCCTGGTCTCCTCCTCCAGGGGTCTCTCATGCAGGGCTACCTCCTCCTGCACTATCACCTCCTGTGGCATCACCTCCTGCCACTCCTCCTCCTGGGTGGGCAACACCTGCATGGCAGGTTTTTTTCAGGATTGTGCCCTCCCCCCTGCGCTCCTGCCTTTTTGGTGCCATCTCTAAAACACAAGTCTCCTCTCCAAAAAAACTCTCCAGCTGTGAATGAACATGCCCTGGAGTAACAGAGGTCACGTGCTGATGTTTAAATCACCTTTTTTTTTACTGACCTTTTTTTCACCCCGGAGCTATTACATTCGACCACCTTTGACCACCTACGACTACCTACGACTAGCATCACCACGACCTACTACGACCGGCTTCGACTAGACCTACGACTAACCAAATATCGATTTTTCCCACGGCGAATATGCCGTGACCTAGCTGAAGCCTCGACTACGGGGAGACCACTCTCGACCATGAAGGAGAGTGACAAAGACCTCCTACGACCTCGTGGCGACCTTCCCACGACTATGGGTCATGGGCAAGGTCGCCAGAACTCGCGGTGGAGGTTGCCCGAGTGGGACAGGGGCTTAAGGGTGTCAGCATCTAACATGTCACTTCTTTTCAGCACCTTATTGCAATGATTGCAATGAGGTCAAGGAAAGAGCATTCACGTCATGACCCTGTTTCCACCAATCTTTCCACCACCACGCACAAGAAAAACAAGAAGCGACAAGCCAGACACCATTGTGTGCAGATGCTGAGAAGTGTGTTCAGCTCTGACTGAACAACTTCTAATCTTGTGTGTGGACTCGATAAGAAGAAGAATGATTGCAATTATTGCAATACAATTACAAGAATGATCCCAGGAATGAATAGGTTAACCTATGATGAGTGTTTGTCGGCACTGAACCTGTACTCCCTGGAGTTTTGAAGATTGAGGGGGGACCACATTGAAACACACTGAATAGCGAAAGGCCTGGATAGAGTGGATGTGGAGAAGATGTTTCCACTAGTGTGAGAGTCTAGGACTAGAGGTTATAGCCTCAGAATTAAAGAATGTTCTTTTCGGAAGGAGATGAGGAAACAATTTTTTAATCAGAGGGTGGTAAATCTGTGGAATTCTTTGCCACAGAAGGCTGTGGAGGCCAAATCAGTGGATGTTTTGAAGGCAGAGATAGATAGATTCTTGATTAGTACGGGTGCCAGAGGTTTTGGGGAGAAGGCAGAAAAATGTGGTTAGACATGATTGAATGGCAGAGTGGACATGACGGGCCGAATGACCTAATTCTACTATTCCTTATGATCTTATGACATTATGATAACACCTCTCATCTATCTTATATATTACTAAAACTCTGTTCTTGACCGGTTTTGGCGGTCTGTGCTGCGATTTCCGAGAGAACGCCGCCACCTACGGCCGTCATTTTTGGCCACCTCGCTCAGAGCCCCCCTCCGCCGTATGTGTGCCGAGGATTTTTCCCGTCGATGAAATATGACAGAGATATTAATGATTTTACAAAATTCCCCATTCTCTCTGCTGCCCCTGCTGGCGGCAGGGGGGAGGGACTATAAAACCAGGAAGTGGTGTGCCTCAATTAGTCTGCAAGCTGGAGGAAGGCAGAGGGTCACGTTTCTCTGAGCTGTGAATAAAACTGAACACATGTCCACACAACTATGAGTAAGTACCCTTAATGTGGTTTGAAAATGAAAATATGGTTAAAGTAAAAAAGCACTGCCTGCAAATGGTTGTTTGGGTTGAAATAAAAAGGCACTCTCTCTCTCCCCTCCTCTTCTCTCTCCCCTCCTCTCCTCTCCCCCCTCCTCCTCTCCCCCCCCCCCCCTCTCCTCCCCCTCCCCTCACCTCACCCCCCTCTCAGCACACCCCCTCACTCCCCCCTCCTCTCTCCCCCCCTCTCTTCTCCCCCCCATCACCTCTCTCCCCCCCCATCTCCTCTCTCCCACCCCTCTCCCCCCTCTCCTCTCTCCCCCTCTCCTCTCTCCCCCCTCTCCTACCCCCCCCCCCTCTTCTCCCCCCTCTCCTCTTCCCCCCTCTCCTCTCCCCCCTCTCCTCTTCCCCCTCTCCTCTCCCCCTCTCCTCTCTCCCCCACTCTCTTCTCCCCCCCTCTCCTCTCCCCCCCTCTCCTCTCTCCCCCCTCTCCCCCTCCCCCCCTCCCTCCCTCTCTCCCCCTCTCCTCTTCTCCTCTCCTCTTCCCCCCTCTCCTCTCCCCCCCCTCTCCTCTCTCCCCCCCCCCTCTCCTCTCTCCCCCCCCTCTCCTCTCTCCCCCCTCTCCTCCTCCCCCCCTCTCCTCTCTCCCCCCTCTCTTCTCCCCCCCTCTCTTCTCCCCCCTCTCTTCCCCCCTCTCTCTCCTCCCCCCCTCTCTTCTCCCCCCTCTCCTCTTCCCCCCCTCTCCTCTCCCCCCTTCCCCCCCTCCCCCCCCCCCCCTCCTCTCCCCCTCTCCTCTCCCCCTCTCCTCTCCCCCCACTCCTCTTCCCCCTCTCCTCCCCCTCTCCTGTCCCACCACTCCTCCTCCCCCCCTCTTCCCCCCTCTCCTCTCCCCATCTCCTCCCCCCCTTCCCCTCTCCCCCCCCCTCCCCCCCTCTCTCTCTCTCTCTCTTCTCCTCTCTCTCTCCCCTCTTTTTCTCCCCTCCCCCCCCGTCCCCCCCCCCCCCCCCCCCTCCCCTCCACACACCCCACCCCCCCCTTCCCTCCACCCTCCCTGCTCCCCACCTCTCCCCCTCCCCTCCCCTCACACCCCCCTCTCAGCACACCCCTCTCTCCCCCTCTCTCTCCCCCTCTCGCCTCCGCCTCTCCCCCCCTCCCTCCCCCCTCTCCTCCCCCCCCTCCTCTCCCCCCACTCCCTCTCCCCCCATCTCTCCTCCCGCTCTATCTCCCCCCTCCCTCCTCTCTCCTCCCCCTCTCTCCTCCCCCTCTCTCCTCCTCCTCTCTCCTCCCCCTCTCTCCTCCACCTCTCTCCTCCCCCTCTCCTCCTCCCCCTCTCCCTCTCTCTCTCCCTCTCTCTCCCTCTCCCTCTCTTTACCTCTCTCTCTCCCTCTCTCTCTCTCCCTCCCTCTCCCCCCCTCTCTCTCCCCCCCTCCCCCCCCCCCTCTCTCTCTCCCCCCCCCTCCCTCTCCCCCCCCCCCCCTCCCCCCCCCTCTCTTCTCCCCCCTCTCCTCTCTCCCCCTCTCCTCTCTCCCCCTCTCCTCTCTCCCTCTCCTCTCCTCTCCCCCTCTCTCTCTCTCCCCTCATTTTCTCCCCCTTCACTCCATCCCCTCCTCCACCGTCCCTCCCCTAAACCCCCCTTCCCTCCCCCTCCCTACTCTCCACCTCTCCCCGTCCCCTCCCCTCCCCCCCCCTCTCTCCTCCCCCTCTCTCCCCCCCCCCCCTCCCCCTCTCTCCCCCCCCCCCCCCCTCTCTCCCCCCCCCTCCCCCTCTCTCCCCCTCCCCCTCTCCCCTCTCCCCCTCTCCCCTCTCCCCCTCCCCCTCTCTCTCTCCCCCCTCCTCCCCTCCATCCCCTCCCCCACCCTCCCTCCCCTAAACCCCCTACCCTCTTCCCTCCCCCCCCCTCCCTGCTCCCCACCTCTCCCCCTCACCCCCCTCTCAGCACCCCCTCTCTCTCCCCCTCACTCTCCCCCTCTCTCTCTCCTCCCCCCCTCACCCACCCTTCCTCTTCTCCTCCTCCCCACCCTCCTCTCCCTCTTGCCCCTCTCTCTGTGTTTCTGTCTCTCTCTCTGTCTCTGCCCCTTCTCTCTCTGCCCTCACTCTCATCCCCCCCCCCCCCCCCCCCCTCTCTAGATGTGACTGCAAGTTGGGGGCTATGCGTCAGTAGATACGGTGGTTATGGGGTAAAAGGAGCAAATTAATAATATTAATATAATATCAAGGGGGGTAATTAGCGTGAGTGCGGGGTGGGGGGATAGTTAGTGTGTGACGCTGCATGCCGCCTCCCCCCCCCACAACCGCACGTTGGGGGAACAGACCCAACGGTTCTGCACTTGGTCTAGTATTTTATAACTCCGTCCGTCCCAATGTTCAATCTTCGTTCATTTGTTAACTCCTCTTCCCAGGAACCAACCTAGTGAATCTTCTAAGCACTGCCTCCAATGCAAGTCTATATTTAAAGAAGAGGAATAAAACTGGATGTAATACTGCAGGATTCCCTAGTGCCCAATAAAGTTGCTTCATTACTTCCGCACTTATATATTCCCTACTCCATTCACTAAAGGCATTTAGCCATCCTAATAACTGGCTTTATTTGTATGCCAACTGTTAGTTTTCATATAGAAAGAAGGTGCAGGAGGAGGCCATTCGTCCCTTCGAGCCAGCACCGCCATTCATTGTGATCATGGCTGATCGTCCCCAATACAGAAACATAGAAAAGATATTGTGATCCCCAAATCATTTTACACCACAAAGTTTTGCAGTCTCACTCTATTTAAATAATAATTTGAACATAAAACACTACAGCAAGGAATAAGCCATTTGAACAACAATGTCTGTGTATTTAATGCCAAGTTAAATATTTCTCATATTTTGCTTGGGCAGCTTGCAGCCCAGGGGTATGACTATTGATCTCTCTAGCTCCAGGTAGCATTGGCATTCCCTCTCTCTCTATCCCTCCCCCACCCAAGTTGCACGAGCTACTTGTTTTCACCCAACAAACAGCTAACATTGGCCTGTTTCATTTATTATCATTGCTTTTTTGCATATCTTTCAATCATTGTTCTTTATCTCTCTACTTCATTATCTATATCTCTCATTTCCCTTATCACTAACGCGTCTGAAGAAGGGTCTTGACCCAAAATGTCACCCATTCCTTTCTCCAGAGGTGCTGCATGTCCCACTGAGTTACTCCAGGTTTTTGTGTCAATTAAAGATATCTCATCTGCCCGCATTCCCTATATTTCCATATACCTATCCAAAAGCATCTTAAATGCCACCATTGTATCTATTCCCCCCACCGTCCCAAGAAGCATGATCCGGGCACCAATAAGACACTTGGCCCCTCAGACCTTAAAGTCATGCCTTCTAGTCTTTGACATTTCCTCCCGTTCGTCTTATTGTCTTCCCTGTCCTTGTCCCTATTAACTTATTTCTCTCTCCAATCTTGAACAAAGTTGTTTGTAAAAATTAAGAGGATAATAATACATCAAATAGATTCCACAAATAAACTCTTTGAAAATTGACACTATCACTTCTTATAACATGGTTTAACTATATTTTTTTATCAACAGCTAAACTTTGTTTTTCATGAGGGAAATGGATGGGGAGTTTGCGGAACAAGTTTGTGAGGCAGGGAACTACTAACATGAAGGCATTTACTTTAAAATATAAGATGGAAACAAAAAAAATCTGGAGTAAATCAGCGGGTCAGACATCGTCTCTGGAGATAAGGAACAGGTGAAGTTTCGTCACCTATTCGTCAGGCTGAAGAAGGGTCTCGACCCGAAACGTCATCTATTCATTTTCTCTGGAGATGCTGTCTGACCCGCTGAGTTACTCCAGCTTGTTTTTTAGTCTATCTTCGGTTTAAACCAGCATCAGCAGTTCTTTCCTACATACTTTAATATATATGTTGCTGTTGGGTGTGTTCAGAGATTGTACAGTAGGTAATTAAGTCAAAGTCAAATGTCAAAGTCAATTTTATTTGTCACATAGAAGGTGCAGTGAAATGAATTTGCCAGCAGCGATACACTTAAAAAGAACACACAATACACAATAAGATTTAACACAAACATCCACCACAGCATTCTTCACTGTGGTGGAAGGCAACAAAGTTCAGCCAGTCCTCCTCCATTGTTCATCCGTGGATGGCCTGATGTACAGGCCCTCTCGTTGGGATGTTCCAAACTCTGACGTCGGGACATCGGGACGGTCGAACACGCTCCGAGGCTTGGAGTGCCCGCATCAGCACTTTCCTACCGGAGACCGCAGCTTCAGGATGTTATAGGCCACAGGCCGGCGGTCGGAGCTCTTCCCTGGCGACCCCCGGCAAGGATTCGCCCGCTCCGCGAAGGGAAAAAGTCCAATCCGCTCCAATCCAAGATGTTAGGCCGCGAGGGAGACGACATGGAAAAAGTCGCCTCTCCGTCGAGGAGGCGACCAAAAGCGATTCCACCCTCCCCCCCCCCCCCACCCCACCCCCTACACAAGACACACCGAAGACACTAAAACAAATAGTTGGACACACCAAAAAAACAAAAAAAGTCAAAATAACGAACCCGCTGCTGGTTTAGATGGTCAACCCATTTGCAGTGAATGGTAGTTACATCAGGAGCTGTGTAAAATGTAGGGCTGATTTAATGGCCCTTTGTTTTGGAAGCCCTATCCACGCTGGGTTTTTAGCCCAAAGTCATCTTGTTTTAATGCTATGTCTTGTTGCTATGACGCATTGATGATTAATATAATCAATGAATGAGTAAGTGGCTTGAAATGTTGAGACCCACAGAGCGGAGTATCAGGCAAAGAGATCTATTGCTGGGGAGGAGGAATGCTGCAGTCATTTGGTGACAGAGGAAGGATTTCAAACCTGCGTCGACCAGGTGCATGTACGAGGCCTAACTTGTGATTCTCTGCCAAGAACTTAATTCTATTAATAAAGAAATCAAAGTACACTTGACAGCCTAATTGCCACACTGCAAGGGATGGTGTATGGGTCATCTTACGCTTTCCAGAGCTCACTGAGCAGTCAGCACCAGGCACAAACATGCAGCAACACTGGTATTTGGAATAGTGTGCGTGCAGCATTAAAACCATTTTCAAAGGAGGTGGGTGGGTGTGGCAGCCTGCACACACACACTTTACAATAACAGACTTGCAAACAACTCTGTGTGTTGTCCACCTCCTGAGGTGAACACAGTGAACGCATCTCAGCCTATATGGAGGGGCAAGGGGGAGGGTGGTGGAATCACTAAGAGCCCGAGTTCAAATTGACTCCAGGCAGAGAAGGTGAGAGAGGGAAAGGTGCTTTTTGTTAACCTGCCTTTGCTCATTCAATCATTTCTTTCTGGTCTGAAGGGAAGGGTTTTATTCCACTGTCAATACTGGATCGAGACCAATGGACAAAATTCCGTCGCAGACCACTGCTATCAGTCTCAATTAGTCATCAGCAGCACCTACATTTGTTCATTTGATTTTTAGTATTTTTTAGTATTTTTATCCCCAACAATTTAAACTTGGAATTGGAGAGTAATATTCTGGTGTGTTCAGTAGTGCAACGATTTTGAGGTTTCAATAGTCGCTGGTAAATCAATAAGATCACCTTGAAAAATAGACAAGGAATAATGCTAAAGGGCCTGTCCCACATGCGACCATACAGGCCACCCCTGGCAACATGTCGCGGGTGACCTCATACAGCCTGAATGGTCGTGAGAGGTCGCCTATGGTCGTGAGAGGTTTCCAAAGAGTCGTAGCGTCTTTCTGGTCGCCGCTAAAAATCCCAACATGTTGAAAATTTCGGCGACCTATCACGGGTGCCGGCAGTCGCCTGTAAAGGTCGCGTAAGTGGGACAGGCCCTTAACTCTGCACCAGAAAGGTCAGCCAAACAACTACTCAATATTGGACCTGACCCAAACGTACATATACTGGAAGCAGCAAGCTCCAAAAGAAAGCTGCTGAAAAGCCTGAGATATTTTTGTCATAATTCCATTTCCACTGAAGATTTACTCATTTCATTTCAATTCTCCACCCTGTTTTATTGTTTTTAATGGTTTTATTTTAACGTCTATTATTGTATTAGAAAAGGTTACTGTGTGGTCACGATCCATCTGACAAACTTAGCGACTTTCACATTGTATAATTAAATCAAGTTGATTGTGAATCTCGGAAGGAGTTAGATTGCAATTAATGATATACTTGAGCGGAAAATAGTTTCATTGACTGAATTTAACCAATACACACAGAGATGTTAGGGTCCATTTGCGGAGCATGTACAGGACCAGCGCATCACATGCAAAAATGAAGTCAAGAAAGCTTCATTGGAGTTATCTGTAAAACACAATAGTGGACACAAAAAACTGGAGTAACTCAGTGGGACGGGCAGCGTCTCTGGAGAGAAGGAATGGGTGATGTTTCAGGTCAAGACCTTCCTAAACACAATAGTAGCATGGGATCTGTAGTGTTATATGCCATTCTTGATTCCATTGAAGTTATTTTAGAGAATAACAAGAGTATGCAAATATGTATATCTTTAAAGCTGTGCTATCAGAACATTTGACCTTACTGTTAGGAAATGCATAGAAAAACTATTTCAAGTCAAGTTTATTATCGTATACACATGTATGGTGAGAAATTAAAATCATGTTTGCGCAATATGTCCGACACATACACTTCACCTACACTGAAAATCATAAATATTACACAAATTATTCATAAATAACAAACATCCTGCAAAACTGTGAAAAGAAAAAGACTGCAAAAACAAAAATTATTGCAAAAGAGAATGACAAAAGTCCATGGTAGTGCAAGAGGTGCTATATAGTGTTCCATTGTTGAGGTAGGATTAAGGTTGTACAGGTTGTAGTGCTATATAGTGTTCCATTGTTGAGGTAGGATTAAGGTTGTACAGGTTGTAGTATCTATTCCTGAACCTGGTGGTGTGAGACTTTAGGTGTCTGGATTTCCTGCTTGAGGGTCTCAGCGAGAAGGCCTGGATGGAGGGGTTCCTTAATGATAGATGGTGTCCTTCTAAAGCAGCACCTCATGCAGAGGCTTTTTAGTTTTAGAGATACAGTGCGGAAACAGGTCCTTCGCCCCACTGAGTCCGCACCGACCAGCGATCCCCGAACACTATCTTACACACACTAGGGACAATTTACACATACACCAAGCCAATTAACCTACAAACCTGCATGTCTTTGGAGTGTGGGAGGAAACCGAAGATCTCGGAGAAAACCCACGCGGTCACAGGAGAACTTACAAACTCCGTGGAAACAGCACCCATAGTCAGGATCGAACCGGGGTCTCTGGGGCTGCAAGCGCCGTAAAGCAGCAACTCTACCGCTGCACCACCGTCTTGCTTTCATTGATGGGGAGGGATATTCCCATGATGGACTGAGCTCAGTCCACAACTTTCTGTCACCTCTTACGTACCTGTGCTTTGAAATGACCACTCCAGTGTGTTGCAACCAGTCAGGGTGCTTCCTACAGTGCACCTGCAGAGGTTTGTGCGACATTTCCGCATTATATTGAGAAATCTTAAATTAATTAGAATTGTATGAAGTACAATTTGTGAATGTTTAAAATTGCTTTCCTCTGGGTTGAAATTACTGTGAAAATCTGTGTGCAGCTACCATTATGTCAACTACTGTTCTGGTGCAAGTATTCCTCTGACTTTGGTGGCAAAATTGAAAGGGCGGCACGGTGGCACAGCGGTAGAGTTGCTGCCTTACAGCGCTTGCAGTGCTGGTGTCCTGGGTTCGATCCCGACCAGGGGTGCTGTCTGTGTGGAGTTTGTATGTTTTCTCACTGCGTGAGTTTCCTCCCATACTCCAATTGGGCAATATGACTATGACTCTATCTATACAGGTTTGTAGGTTAATTGGCTTAGTATGAATGTGAAATTGTCCCTAGTGTGTGTAAGATAGTGTTAATGTGCAGGGATTGCTGGTCTGTGTGGACTCAGTGGGCCGAAGGGCCTGTTTCAGCGCTGTATCTCTAAACTAAACTAAACTAATTGCAAACCTGTGCCATGCGCTTACATTTGCATTGGTGCTTGCTAACGCAGCTTCAAGTTAATTAAAGTAATATTATAAATACAACAATCATATTGGCTTTCAATAAATGAAAGCAGTTTTGTCCTGTATTGCACACGGCCTTATCTATTTTTAATCTATTTTGATTAATGTTGCTAATTGGCAAAAATCACAGGATTTTGACTGTTAACACGTTTATTCAGTCAAATGTCTCAATGTGTTTTTCTGTAACAGTCCTAACAAACTCATAATTTACCAGCAGTTTTACAGGGCCATGACATTTGGTGCCTTTTACAAATAAAAAACTGAAAAGTGTGGCGTGCAAAAGTATTCAGCCCCCTTTACTCTGATACCCCTAAATAAAATCCAGTGCAACCAATTGCCTTCAGAAGTCACCTAATTAGTAAATAGAGTCCACTTGTGTGTAATCTAATCTCAGTATAAATACAGCTGTTCTGTGAAGGCCTCAGAGGTTTGTTAGAGAACATTAGTGAACAAACAGCATCATGAAGCCCAAGGAACACAGCAGACAGGTCAGGGATAAAGTTGTGGAGAGGTTTAAAGCAGGGTTAGGTTATAAAAAAATATCCCAAGCTTTGAACATCTCACGGAGCACTGTTCAATCCATCATCCGAAAATGGAAAGAGTATGGCACAACTGCAAACCTACCAAGACATGGCCGTCCACCTAAACTGACAGGCCGGGCAAGGAGAGCATTGATCAGAGAAGCAGCCAAGTGGCCCATGGTAACTCTGGAGGAGCTGCAGAGATCCACAGCTCAGGTGGGAGAATCTGTCCACAGGACAACTATTAGTCGTGCACTCCACAAATTGGGCCTTTATGGAAGAGTGGCAAGAAGAAAGCCATTGTTGAAAAAAAGCCATAAGAAGTCCCGTTTGCAGTTTGCCACAAGCCATGTGGGGGACACAGCAAACATGTGGAGGAAGGTGCTCTGGTCAGATGAGACCAAAGTTTTTGGCCTAAATGCAAAATGCTATGTGTGGCGGAAAACTAACACTGCACATCACCCTAAACACACCATCCCCACTGTGAAGCATGGTGGTGGCAGCATCATGCTGTGGGGATGCTTTTCTTCAGCAGGGACAGGGAAGCTGGTCAGAGGTGATGGGAAGATGGATGGAGCCAAATACAGGGCAATCTTGGAAGAAAACATGTTAGAGTCTGCAAAAGACTTGAGACTGGGGCGGAGGTTCACCTTCCAGCAGGACAACGGCCTTAAACATAGAGCCAGAGCTACAATGGAATGGTTTAGATCAAAGCATATTCATGTGTTAGAATGGCCCAGTCAAAGTCCAGACCTAAATCCAATTGAGAATCTCTGGCAAGACTTGAAAATTGCTGTTCACAGACGCTCTCCATCCAATCTGACTGAGCTTGAGCTATTTTGCAAAGAAGAATGGGCAAACATTTCAGTCTCTAGATGTGCAAAGCTGGTAGAGACATACCCCCAAAAGACTTGCAGCTGTAATTGCAGCGAAAGGTGGTTCTACAAAGTATTGACTCGGGGGGGCCGAATACTTTTGCACGCCACACTTTTCAGTTTTTTATTTGTAAAAAAATTTGAAAACCATGTATCATTTTCCTTCCACTTCACAATTATGCACCACTTTGTGTTGGCCTATCACATAAAATCCCAATAAAATACATTTACGTTTGTGGTTGTAACGTGACAAAATGTGGAAAAGTTCAAGAGGTATGAATACTTTTGCAAGCCACTGTATGTTCCCTATAGACATATGGAGGAGGAGCCATCTTGGTGAACGGCTGCTAGCCAGCAGCCGTCCGTCTTAAATTCTTTTTTTTTAGTTTTTAGTGAGTCCTGTTTTTTTGTTTGTAGGGGATATGGTCTTTTAATGTGGGGGGGTAGGTGTTACTTTATTTATAGGTCCCTACCTGGTCGGTGTGGCAGCCTTTTTTCCGGGCTGCCCGTCGACCCGTCCTCGTGGCCTACCAGCGGGCTTGGAGCGCCGTTTCTTGGCGGGAACCACCCAGCACCTCGGCCTGGGTGGCGGCACAGCATTGGAGCGCTGGAGCGGAGCGGAGCGGGGCGGAGCGGAGCGGGCGATGCCTTGCCTGGGTCGCCGCGCTGGAGCTCTGGCAAGCTGGACCGCCGTGAGCAACATCTCCGGGCTGCGGGTTTGCGGAGCGGAGAGGCGGCGTGCGGAGAGACGCGTGCGTAGAGGCGGCAAGGCGGCAGTGCGGAGAGCGGGCGCCGACTTTTTCATCTGGAGCCTGGGAGCGCCAAACCGGCGCGGCCTTGTCGGCTTCGGCAGCCGCGGGCTCCAACCAAGAAGCGGCCGTTCCAAGTGGCCCAGCCGCCGAAAGGACTCTCCCGACGCCGGGGCAAGACCACCCGGTGAGAACGGCCAGGGACATCGGGCCTCCGTAGAGGCAATTGCGGTGGCCTCAATAGGCCTGACTTTGGGGGTGAACATGGGGTGGGGACTGGACATTGTGCCTTCCTCCACAGTGCTATCCACTGTGGGGGGATGATTTTTTTGTCTAATTGTAGTCCTGTAGGTCTGTGTCCAAGATGGCTGCCGTGAAGAGAGAGTGGACGCTGGCGCGCTTTGGCTGCCGCTGCTCTCTTTTCACACTGTGTTTTTGATTTTCTGTTTTTGGATTGAATTCTGTTTTTAATTTGTGTCACTGTGATGTCTTTAATTACTTGTTTTATTCCGATTATATGTTTTTATTCCGATTACTATGTAAGGTGTCCTTGAGATGTATGAAAGGCGCCCATTAAATAAAATTTATTATTATTATTATTATTATATCCCTTTGCAGAAACCTGATTAATGACCACATTTGGCTTACTTCTTTAACGAGCGATTAACGTTTTCTGTGTATCTTCGAACTAGGTGATTATATACCTTTTTTTCCCCTCAGGTGATTACCGATTTATAGCAGTGATCTGGAGTTGTCCAGTACTCTTCAGACTGGAAGATAGACTTACAGTAGGTTGCCATGGTACACAAGAGAAGAGGAGGTGCTGAAATCAGTCTAATGATGCACAGTCTTCTACCCAGAGTAGGGGAATCAAGAACCAGAGGTCATAGATTCGAGGTGAGAGGGTAAAGATTCAATAATAACCTGAGGGGCAACTTTTTCAGCTGCCTTGGTGATCATGCTAAGTTTGAGGTTTTCCTTTGTACACTCTTTTCCTCCAATGCCCAAATGCTGTGCTGATGTAATGGAGACATTGGTGAACCTCATCATTGACGTCTGCCAAGAGGTTCCTCCTGAGGTCTGGAATGGTGACATTGTCGGCATTTTCACTTTGTTGGCTTCCCTTGCATGTATGTTTTGAAAATGACCGTGCCCTAATTTTTCAGTAAAAAATACTGAAGAAGTCAACTATTCTAGTGCAGTGTGATCTGGAATCCTTGTCTGGTTTCACAAAGGAGGGGTATTTGTTAACCAGGATATAAGATTTGAAGAACTGAAAGATAGACACAAAATGCTGGAGTAACTCAGCGGGACAGGTAGCATCTCTGGAGAGAAGGAATAGGTGACGTTTCGGGTCGAGACCCTTCCTTAGACTGAGAGGGAGTCTAAAGATAGAAATGTTTGTGAAAATGACAGATTAAAGCAAATGATAATAAGAAAATGTAGATTGGTTCATTGTTGTCTGAGAGGAAGATGATAACGAAGCAAACAATCAGTAATATTTAATCTGGAGCACGGTAGAACTGGCTAGAGACCTTGGATGGGGAGGGACGGAAAGAGAGCTGGAAACACCTTTGGTGAAACCGATGGACCATTTCTGCTGCAGGTGTGAATTACAGGAAAGGACACTCGCACCGAATGAATCTATTGTTAATGAATCTATTGTTCAACTGTATGAAAATCACTGAAGGAAATCCCATCCTTTTGGCTGCTTCTTGCTCCATGCCTGTCACATACAGACAAGAAAGGCATAAATAACAGAGCAATGATGACAGGGCTTAGTCATTATACTTGCTTCCTTAACCAGAAATCAAAAGAATTTCTGCGTAACCTACATTTAGTTGGAAAAATAAATCTTCGCTTACTGTTTTGCGGAACGCACGATGATAGTTTGAAATAATGTTGTTTTTTCCAATAACTGATACCTAATACTGAAAATGTATCGGTAAATGCTGGATAGTGTTTTCACCAGAAATATTTACCTCTATCAATCTTTTACCTTGTTTTATTTAACTTTTCAGCACTATTGTTTACTGATATCCTGATTGAGCCAGTGACCAACCAAATGCAAACTTGCTGAAACTATGAGTGAGTAAGTAAGTAAGTAAGTAAGTTTATTGGCCAAATATTCACATACAAGGAATTTGCCTTGGTGCTCCGCCCACAAGTAACAACATGACATACAGTGACAGTTACGAATGACTCAGAAAACACCAAACATAATAATAATAAAACATTAATTATAAGACACCATTGATCAAGCATGTGAACCACCAAAATACCAGATCAAAGGGAGGTTACAGATTTTTGGCTGTTGAGTAGAGCAACTACTTGTGGATAAAAACTGTTTTTATGTCTGGCTGTGGCAGCTTTGGCAATCTGGCGTCGCCTTCCAGAGGGAAGTGATTCAAAGAGTTTGTGGTCAGGGTGAGAGGGGTCAGAAATGATCTTGCCCGCTCGCTTCCTGGCCCTTGCAGTGTACAGTTCATCAATGGAGGGAAGGTTGCAGCCAATAGCCTTCTCTGCTGATCGGACGATTTGCTGCAGCCTCCAGGTGTCGTGCTTGGTGGCTGAGCCAAACCAGACCATGATGGAGAAGGTGAGAACAGACTCTACGATGGCTGTGTAGAATTGGACCATCATTGCCTGTGGCAGATTGTACTTCCTCAGCTGCCGTAGGAAGTACATCCTCTGTTGTGCCTTTTTGACTGTGGAGTCAAGGGTAGCTCCCACAAGGTCCTTGGAGATGATGGTTCCCAGGAACTTAAAAGACTCCACAGATGTGACTGTGGTGTTGGTGATGGTGAGTGGGGTGAGGGGAGGGGGAGCTCTCCTAAAGTCTACAATCAATTCCACTGTCTTGAGAGCATTGAGCTCTAGGTTGTTGCTACGGCACCAGGTGCGCCAGCTGTGACACTTCCTGTCTGTAGGCAGATTCCTCCCCATCCTGGAAAACCTATTTTAAAATGAGGACTTTGTATGAAAAAATGTGACTTCAGAATTGCCACTGGCTGTGTGATGCCAATGTATCTGGAACTGCAAAGTCCACCATTGAGTGACCAATGGAAACCTGTGAAACAATCATGTTTTTAATATAATTAGAATTCAAGCACAATTTAGTTTATTTTAGTTTACCGAGGTACAGTGAAATGCTTTTGTTGCGTGGTCAGTGAAAAGACAATGCATGATTACAATCAAACCATTGGTCACCAATGGGGTAGATAGTATTCCAGGACTGCTCTCTGGTTGTGGTAGGATGATTCAGTTGCCTGATAACAGCTGGGAAGAAACTGTCCCTGAATCTGAAGTTGTGCTTTTTCACGCATCTATGCCTTTAAGATGAAGCCTCTGGGATATTTGTGCATTATGAGCAAACTGGAGAGGGAGATAGAACAATGAATGAAAGATATGCACAAAAGTAATGATGATAAAGGAAACAGGCCATTGTTAGCTTGTTGTGTGAAAACGAGAAACATAGAAACATAGAAAATAGGTGCAGGAGAAAGCCATTCGGCCCTTCGAGCCAGCACGGCCATTCATTGTGATCATGGCTGATCGTCCCCAATCGATAACCCATGCCTGCTTTCTCCCCATATCCCCTGATTCCACTAGCCCCTAGAGCTCTATCTAACTCTCTCTTAAATCCATCCAGTGATTTGGCCTCCACTGCCCTCTGTGGCAGGCAATTCCATAAATTCACAACTCTCTGGGTGAAAATGTTTTTCTCACCTTAGTCTTAAATGGCCTCCCCTTTATTCTAAGGCTGTGGCCCCTGGTTCTGGACTCGCCCAACATTTGGAACATTTTTCCTGCATCAAGCTTGTCCTGTTCTTTCGGAACCTCTTCTGTCATTGTCTTGGGATGATCTGTCCGTTTGCTCAGAGTCCAGTTAGCGACCATGGGTTTAATTTACAATTTGAAATTATCCTCAATCACCAGCTTCGGATGACTTCATGTGTTGCATATCTACCTACTTATTCCATCAGCATGCTGCAACTTTGCATTTGTTTCTACTTATTTTTGGTCCTTCTGTGGCTGCCAGTGAAAGTTACCTCAGCTCGATTGCTGTTAGTTCCCAGTCAGAGTCTCCAAAGTAAATGTCCCTTAACAATGACATTCTGTTTCCTGTTATCCAATCTCTTTTGATTTCCTAATCCTGCATTTTTCATCCCTCCCTAATCTGTGTTTTGTGAAGTACTTAGTTTCATGTCTTTTGAAAGTCCCTCAAATATTTGGTCGTCTTTCTTGTCGATAAAACCAGATTACATCCACATGTCGCTCTTCATTAATCTTTGCTGTGCAATTTAGAATTGTCCGTCTTTTAATGCTCCTCACTGCAACTTATTTGCCTAAAATGTTCACTTTCTCCTCAAAATAATGGCGCTGTGCACTTTTCTGATCTCCAGTAACTCTTCAGCACTTTGGTTCATTCTGACAGGATTAATGGTAACCATTTTGCTCCAGATTCTCTGTGTTTACAGCAAAGCCGCAATTAAGATTTTAAAATGATTTCCTTCGTTTACGATATGACTACAGGGCCATCTGGTGTCTCACCCAATGACTCATCTTTAAGTTTCAACTTCAGTATTGAGTATCCCTGTTGCTGTGGTTGCTAAATCTGCTAGTTGGTGTTGTGCCGTTGCAAACACATCACTATTACCAACTAACTTACTGTTGATGCACCAACACCTTCCCGATGATCAACTATTTGTTACAAGAAAACCAAGAACAGACTTAAAAGAATAGTTGCTCAATGTACAGTTGGAAACAATTTATATTCTCACTTGTGAAGCTGTGAATGATGCTAAATGCATTACACTAGTGGTGAGGAAAGCCTTGCCTAAGCTGTACAATGTTTCTGGTTAAAACACTAAGAGTAGAAGTTTTATTCATTGTCCACAGGTGTGTTACTTTTTGCATACATGCTCTAAATAAGAACTGGACCTTCCTACCACAACCAGAGAGCAGTGCTGAACTGTTCTTTGGTGACGCTCAGTTTATCCTTGATCGGACTTTGCTGGTTTTACCTTGCACTAAACGTTATTCCCCTATCATGTATCATCTATACACTGTAAATGGCTTGATTGTAATTGTGTATTGTCTATCTGCTGACTGGATAGCAGGCAGAAAAAGCTTTTCACTGTACCTCGTTGTCACGTGACAATAAACTAAACTAAGATGGTTGAAGGTAAATATATTGGTGATATCCAATACGCAAACAAATAAACATATTTAGTCCATTAACAAATGAGTGTTTTTCATTCTTAACCTCTTTTACTTCAATTATTGCCACTTTCGATATGTCCACAGAGATGTATTAAGTCACATCACCGCATCGTGGGAAGTGTTGAAGGTCTCAATGTACAAGGAAAGGCAGGGAAGGCAGTGTTCTGCCATTGAATTATCAGATAATTTGCTCAGTTTCAAGTCACACAAATTGTTGCTTCATCTTTCACCTTGGAGTTTCTTGTAACTTAGTTTTAGTTTAGTTTAGAGATACAGTGCAGAAACTGGCCCTTCAGCCAACCGGGTCCACACCGACCAGCGATCCCTGCACATTAACACTATCCTACACACACTAGGGACAATTTACGTTTTCTACCAGGTCAATTAACCTACAAACCTGTATGTCTATGGAGTGTGGTAGGAAACAGAAGCTCTCGGAGAAAACCCACGCGGTCACGGGGAGAACGTACAAACTCCGTACAGACAGCACCCAAAGACAGAATCGAACCCTGGTCTGTAAGGTAGCAACTCTACCGCTACGCCACAGTGCCGCCCCTATGTGGCAACATGAGAACTCACTATTTAAGTCCAAACATGACGGATATCAGGCAGCTGGAATCAACTACCAAATTAAAAACATTGCTCTGTTTTTGTGTTTATTCCAACCTGTACCTGTTAATTGGTTTAATGTAATGTAATATCGTTGACTTGGAGTGGTTGGAATACTGTACAATGGAGATGGGATATGATGACTGGGGATGTGAAATGCTGTCCCTCAGGTGGTTTGCTTTCCCTTCACACTGACGCAGGAACCTTCACCTGAATGAATTTTGAGGAACGCCATTGGATTTTGTCCAATTATGGAGTTGCCTCAAACCACTGGTTGAACCAAGATTTCTCAAGCAATCCTCCAGGCTCCACTGTGTGCTCCAATCATCTACCTGAAAACAGTCAAAGGCTTTTGTGCCTTCTCTTGCAATGCTACATTTTGTTTCACACGATATTCCCACTCTGTTTCGTTCAAAGTTACATTCCCCTTTGTCCACATTATTTTCGATTTTATGATATTTGAAACCCTTTGTTTGCTCAGTGCTCTATTTTGTTGAACGCCCTGAATTCTGTAACTTTGACCTAGATGTGCAAGCCACCTATTTGCGTTTTAGTTGACTGTGAGAACTGCTCTCTGAAGAGCAAAGTTCTTTCATATTTAAATAATCATGTCAATAGGCAATGAATATCGTGTTTATGTCAAAAATTTCACCATAAAATGCACTGACATTACAATGATAGAGCAGAGGTTGCACTCAAATCTATTGTGAACGGAATGACCGTGAGGTATAAAGATAAATTGTCTTCACTTTATCAGACTGTTCATCATTGCTCGTTGATTCTGTGGACATATCAGTATTCAGATTAAATATTTTCACATGAAGATTTAGATCTCTAACTTCAAAGGCCAAAAAATTTAAGGAGATATAGCAAACTGACTCATATCCTGCCCTTCTTAAATCAAGGATAACAAGGGGGAACATAGGGATAGCCAGTTCCATTATCTACCTGGGCAATTTTGATTAGTGTGGGTGTCAAGGGTTATGGGGAGAAGGCAGGAGGATGGGGTTGAGAGGGGAAGATAGATCAGCCATAATGGAATAGCGGAGTAGACTTGATGGGCCAAATGGCCTAATTCTACTCCTACCTATTTGTTGAACACATTCCCCCTTCCACCGGTTGCCACTGATTTTACACTTGAACGAGGCTCAAGATTGAAATGTCCCAGGTTTAAAGCCCTGTCCCACGGTACGAGTTCATTCCAAGAGCTCTCCCGAGTTTAAAAAAAATCAAACACGTGGTAAGCACGGAGAATGAACGTAATGGGTATGTCGGAGCTCGGGGACGTCTCTTAGCGCTAACGGCAGGTACTCGGGAAGACTCGCTAATGGCAGGTAAGCACGGGAAGACTCGTGAAGATTTTTCAACATGATGAAAAATGTCCACGAGAGCCCCGAGTACCGACGAGTGGCCATTACCGTAAATCTCCGAATTCGAATCAGGGCAAACTCGGGAGAACTCTTGGAATGAACTCGTACCGTGGGACAGGGCTATTAATCTTCTTTGCGATCAAATAGCAACTATCATGGCTCAGGATTAATTGGCCCTTTTATGGCCAATAAAATGTTAATGAATGTACACAAAATTGCTGGAGAAACTCAGCGGGTGCAGCAGCATCTATGGAGCGAAGGAAATAGGCGACGTTTCGGGCCGAAACCCTTCTTCAGACAGAACACAAAATGTTAATGAAGATGGGTTTGATTTTACAAATATTCCTCGTGGATAAATTCTTGTCCTTTTGAGGATGATCTGCAGTTTGCAGAAGTAGCGATGGTGAAGCTACTGTAAAACTGACTGGATTTTGTTTGTTAGTGATTCAGTGCTGCCCTGCACCAAGCTGCATTGATTTCCAGCCACAATCAAGGGAATTCTTCAGAACTGATATGAATTTCAGGCATTTACCATCTGTTGTAAATTATCCTGCGTATTGTGCACTTACTTAGATGAGGTGTAAGGGAGTAGATAGTGGCATCCTAATCTGTTTACTGCAAGCAACCTGGCCTTAAAAATCTAATATGTAGGGAGGAGCTGCAGATGCTGGTTTACACCGAAGATAGACACAAAAGCTGGAGTAACACAGTGGGTCAGGCAGCATTTAATCTACTGTTATGTAAATATTTCTAAGATATCATAAATAATATTTTTTTGAAATCATGCTATTTTCTTGTCTTTACTGTTTAATCTTCTCAATTTTTTTTTTTTAATTTCTAAGTTTTCAAGTTTGTCTTAAATGAAATAATGCGCTGGTGAATTTTTAGGATCTCCATCATCTTCGATTCACAAAGACTGTCACAAAAGTTTCAATCGGCTTTCAAAGGTGAAACGATGTATGAGATATCTGTAAAATTCCGACAATGGAGACAATGATTAATCCTTGACCTTCTGAACAGATCTTGTGTTGTGTTGTGTTGTGCTGAAGCAAAGCAAGAATTTCATTGTCCTATCCTTGACACATGACAATAAACTCTCTTGATTTGACTCGACTTGAATTCTATGACGAATGACACAAGATTGTATGAGGTGAAGTACAGAGTGGGCAGGAAGGGGGTTTACCAGATGGCGATGGAAATCATTGTTGAAGGGGTGGAGATGGGGCGGGCGATGGGGGTTCTGAACTGATTTCTGCCTATTTGTTTAGAGATACAGCATGGAAACAAGCCCACCGAGTCCACGCCAACCACTGATCCCAGCATATTAACACTATCCTACACACACTAGGGACAATTTACATATTATAGAAAGTCATAAAAACATAGAAACATAGAAAATAGGTGCAGGAGCAGGTCATTGGGCCCTTCGAGCCTGCACCGCCATTCAATATGATCATGGCTGATCATCCAACTCAGTATCCTGTACCTGCCTTCTCTCCATACCCCCTGATCCCTTTAGCCACAAGGGCCACATCTAACTCCCTCTTAAATATAGCCAATGAACTGGCCTCAACTACCTTCTGTGGCAGAGAATTCCACAGATTCACCACTCTCTGTGTGAAAAATGTTTTTCTCATCTCGGTCCTAAAAGATTTCCCCCTTATCCTTAAACTGTGACCCCTTGTTCTGGACTTCCCCAACATCGGGAACAATCTTCCTTATAGAAAGTCAACCCTTATATTACAGAAAGTCAAAGATCTCGGAGAGAACCCAGGCGATCACGTGGAGAACGTACAAGCTCCGTACAGATAGCACCCATAGTTGGGGTCAAACCCGAGTCTCTGGCGCTGTAAGGCAGCAACTCTCGCTGTGCCACCGTGCTGCGCCAGAAAACCAGAAAATGGGAGGCAAGATCTGGAGGGGAGGAAACCCAAAAGTTTCTTCTGGGCCAAAGTAAATGCATCTCATCCTATTAGGCCATTAGGAACCGTAAGGAGAAATCTAAAGAAATGGCAATAAAGCAATAAGCTCCATCCCTCCCCCACCCAAGTCGTACCAGCTTCAAAGTCGTCTCATTGTCTGTATTCACCTCGCACACAAGCTAACAATGGCCCATTTCCTTTATCATCATTATTTGTTCTGCATATCTTTCATTTATTTGTTCTATATCTCTCTCTATATCACCATCGATGTCTCTCGTTTCCCTTTCCCCTGACTCTCAGTCTGAAGAAGGGTCTCAACCCGAAAAATCACCAATTCCTTTTCTCCAGAGATGCTGTCTGACCCGCTGAGTTACTCCAGCTTTTTGTGTCTACGTTCAAAGCAATTTCAAAGTTGGTTTACAAACTTCTTTCTAACGTTGTTTTCAGATGAAGCAGGGCACAATGGCAAAGAATGTTCTATTAGATCTGTGCATGGGTATTAGAAATAAACTTATACACTGATTTTGAGTTTACTTTATTGCCTATGCATTGATGTGCAAGCAACGTTCTTACCTCCAAGGCCAGAGGCTTCAGTGCGATGTCTGGCTTGGTATTTCAGTGATCTATTGAGCTAGAATTACATCATTAGAAACGCAATCTTTCCAATGAGATGTTATTTCAACAGAGTGACTACCCTCTCAGGTAATCATAAAGGTACACACAATGTTTCCTGAAGAAGGAACTCGGCCAATCTTTATCCTTCAACTAGCACTCAAAAAACTTGTATTCAATAATTGTAAGGACATAAGAAATTGTAGACTATTTAAATGGGTCATTCATTCCTTTAAGCTTCTTGCAGTATTCAATGTGATTGTGGTCTCAGTTACATTCCCACTGTGTAGGTAAAACTTGTGTCCGAAGGAACTGCAGATGCTGGTTTAAACCGAAGATAGGCACAAATTGCTGGAGTAACTCAGCGGATCAGGCAGCATCTCTGGATAACAGGAATAGGTGACGTTTTGGGTCGCCCCGATACGTCACCTATTCTTTTTCTCCAGAGATGCTGCCTGATCCACTGAGTTACTCCAGCATTTTGTGTGCAGGTAAAGCTTTCTTCTTGGTGCTATTATCAGGCATTATGTGCAGCAGCCTGAAGTCCCTCACCACCAGGTTCTGGAACAGTTACTTTCTTGAACTGATCCAATCCTACCTCAGTAACGGAACATTTCAGACCACCCAACTCCCAAATTTCAAGCTCCTTCTTTTTGTTTACAAAGCCCTTAACGGGCTCGCCCCCACCTACATCAAAAGTCTGCTTTCCCACCACACCACCTCCAGGTCCCTCAGATCGGCCGACTTGGGGTTACTGACCATCCCGCGGTCTTGGCATAAGCTCAGGGGCGACCACGCTTTTGCGGTTGCAGCTCCTAGACTGTGGAACAGCATCCCTCTTCCCATCAGAACTGCTCCCTCCATCAACTCTTTTAAGTCTAGATTTAAAACTTATTTCTACTCTCAAGCGTTTCTTCAGGTCCTCTGAGGGAGCGCTGTATGTATGTATTTATGTATGTATTGTTGATCTATGTACCATTGTATGTAGCAAGTTAGTACCTGCACTGATGTAAAGCACTTTGGTCAACGAGAGTTGTTTTTAAATGTGCTATAGAAATAAAATTGACTTGACTTGACCTATTGTACGACCGTGGATTTGTTTTTCTCACCATGTACTTTTGCACTAATGTCTTGTTTTTTTGTAATCTTTTTCTTTTCACTTCTGTGCAGTATTAATGCATAATTTATGTACAATTTAAGTTGTTGTATGTTTTCTGAATCCATATGGCTGTGATGCTGCTGCAAGCAATATTTTCATTGTCTGAAGAAGGGTCCTGACCCGAAACGTCCCACTGAGTTACTCCAGCATTTTGTGTCCATTTTCATTGCATCTCCCTGTACTTGTGCTTGTGACAATCAACTCAACAAGATTTGACTGAAATGCTCTTGCCTATTCTCTATAATGGAGCCTCCATATTCTGGATAGGAGTGTTACATTTCCAATGTTCCAATATGCTGTGACTTTTATAGAACCTAGAAAACTTTGGAAAATAACAACAAAGTCCACTAACTCTGCAGCCAATTCTTTTTAAATCACAGGATGTAGGCCATTTGGTCCAGTGAATTTATTAGCCATTAGTTCACCTTGTAGATTTTCTTTAGTGGTAATGATTGCTCTAAGTCACCCTTTTTGTCCCCAATGTTCAATGAAGGCAGATACAAAATCTTTGTTTGTTCTTCCATTTCTTCATTTCTCAGTAACAACTCCCAAGTTTCAACCTTCAAGGTACAGATGCCTAGTTAGCTCAGTTTTCATATATTTGTAGAATTACTTACTGCCTGCTTGCCATTAGTTTTCATGTTCACCCTTTTTTGATCCCTTGTATTTTCCTGATGTTCTGACTTTAGTTTACTTTAGTTTAGAGATACAGTGTGGAAACAGGCCCTTCGGCCCACTGAGTCCGCGCCGACCAACGATCCCCACACATTAACGCTATCCTACACACACTAGGAACAATTTACATTTTTTTAATACCAAGCCTTTGGAGTGTGGGAGGAAACTGAAGATCTCAGAGAAAACCCATGCGGTCACGGGAAGAACGTACAAACTCCATACAGACAGCACCTGTAGTCGGGATCGAACCCGGGTCTCCGGTTCTGCTAGCGCTGTAAGGCAGCAACTCTACCGCTGTGCCACTGTGCCGCAAAACCATGCAACATTGTCTGCCTTTCCATTTGATAATATCTTTACCAGCCTTAATTGCAATGGATTAATTCTTCTCATAGAATCCTTCTTTCTCAATCGAATGTATGTTCAATAAGAATTATAAGGTGCCTTCTTAGATATCTAGTCCTGATTATCTAATGAATTGTCTTTTGAATCTTTTATTAACTCTGCTTTTGTATCTTTATCTGCCGTTTATTTAATCTACAGCTTTGGACCCATGTCTTTCACATCTAGTTTAAGATCATTTTATGATCACTCTGCACCAAATAATCCCATGTACATTCTTATCTGTTGGAGCTGTGGGTCCAAATTTTCTGCCTTACTCATTCATTATGCCAGTGGTTGTATTTCACATGTACTTGTGGCTGAAAGTGTCGGCTGATCCTGTGGTCATACACCCATTATTTCCTTATCCACCTCTTTCGCATCTGTCATCCAGTTGAAATATAGGATCCTCTTTCTTTGATAAACCACCATTGATAAATATGTGCCTTAGAAATTACATGGATCTGACTTATTTCTGATTCTAACTCTTTATTTAGCATTTTCTTTTGCAACATTAAAGTGTCCCTGAGAGCTGTGATACAAAATGAATCAACAATTTTACATATTGATGTGTACTTATGAAGGTCAATAAAGGACTGTCTATTTTTAATATATTAATTACTTCTTTTTAATTCAGAATTTGCCAAGTGTTTAAAAATTTAGCATTGAAATTAAAGCAAGGATATAAACTCCACTTTTTTAACTGGTCGCTGAAATGTTTTGTTATTTGATTACTTTTCCTCTTCCATATCTTCTTTCTCCTTCCCGTGGTGGGGGAAATGCAATTCTTCCGTCTGATTGAGCTCCCAGGAAATGTGCTTGAGTGGGCCAGGAAGGGATCTTCATAAACATGTTTGCCTCCTGGTCACAGTTGAGCACATCCATCGGTTTAGAATGGAACAAGTGTAAACATCAGTGAAAACTGGAGTACACATGTTTAACTTCTAATCAGGAGTCTTTGATTTTGTCGCAAATAAGCCTAACGCTTTATCTAATTTCTGTTTGCATGTGTAATATATACACGGCCTTTTAAATAGCTTTTAAAAGATTACAGTAGAACCAAGAATAACAAGAAATTCTAGCAGGTGAAATAGTGCACCGTAACAGGTTAGAAGCTGCAACAATTGGAAGTGCTATCCAAAGGGTTAAAAGGTCAGATGTCTTCTCCTTATTGTGGCATGCTTAAACGGGTGATTAATTACCGTCAGTTATGAGGTGACAAAGTTGACTTTACTGCAGGAGGCTGGAGCTTTTCCTGAAAACATGTGACTCTCCTTTCTGATGGTTGTAAGTGAATAGTGGCACTTAATGTGCAGGTAAACAGTGGAGAAGGAGATCCAAGCACTTCAGTGGCAAGCAACAAATCAAGTAACTTTATCACTTGATAAGGTGAGAAAATGAGCCTGACACAGGAAACAGCAACATTAGGTAATTAGATCTTCAATTCTTTAACTCTTTAGGATATAGCTTCTGGGTTTTCTGGTACTGACTGTAGCTGTGGCTTTGAAGCGCGACCCAAAACAGGTGCAGTTATAGACTCGGGCAAATAAAACCCTTCCTCTTTACAAGTACTATACTGAACTAAAAATACCACAGGTATTAAAGGTCACAACCCCCATGTATTATACCATTCTTTTTTTTCCAGTGTGAAACTTTGAAAGAAAATATCCAGGTGAGCACAATAAAAAAAGTAAATCCAGAATAAGATGTGAGAGTCATATGTATAATGTAATAAAATGTGTAGTAAGGAACTACAGATGCTGGTTTAAACCGAAAATAGGCACAAAAAGCTGGGGTAACTCAACGGGACAGGCAGCATCTCTGGAGAGAAGGAATGGGTGATGTTTTAGGTCGAGACCCTTCTTCAGACTGTATTGTTTCAGTGATGGAAATATCCTCCAGCAAAGGGTCAAGACATGTGTACAGGAAAACACTCACTTCACATTCTCCACATCTCCTTCCTTCTCTCAAGAGATGCTGCCTGTCCCGTTGAGTTACCCCGGCATTTTGTGTCTATCTTCGACATAAACCAGCATCTGCAGTTCCTCCCTTCACATTCTGCTGTCAGATCTCTACCTATGGACCTCTACATCTGATGGAACATAATACTTCAGTTACATAGTTAAGCGACCTGTGCAAAAAAAGCACAAAACGCATTGAAGGGATTCACAGACCTCCGCACGAAGCAATCACTGGAAAACTGTAGAGTTTTAGATACAATTACTTCCTATTAACAATTTTACTGCAACTGTGAAGGATAAGAAGTGTGATTGTGCGTAGGAAGGAACTGCAGATGTTGGTTTAAACCGAAGATAGACACAGAATGCTGGAGTAACAGGCAGCATCTCTGGAGAGAAGGAATGGGTGTTATAATGAACATAAAATACATGGGTTCATGCCATTTTAATGTTTTATGAAGCTTGCCCATCAAACCTTACTCTGACTAGATCATTTAGGTTTGAAGTTTCTTTCATTCCAGCTTGATTACGACAGTCAAATTATGAGTGAACTAATCATTGCCTCATAGTTCCACCACGGCAGTCAGCAATTGATGCTATTCATAGATTGGTTTTGAACAGTACAGACCAAATCTGTTTTATGGACTCCATTTGTTAGCCATGCCATCCATACCTTTAATGGCCCAGATGATGTTGTTATGACACAAGGGCATACATGTTATTATAGTCTTTATTTAATAAGAGCTGAGGAATATATTACATTTGTAGCTCAACGTGTTACAGCCACACTGATTACTCTTGTTGATGTCAACAAACTACACAGAAGGATCCAGTAATATGAAGCTGAGGGAACGCCTGCCCCCATATCACTGGTAAACGTTGAAGACCAGTGATATGTTGAAATGTTGGGGATCCATGTACCATCATTGCAGATGTCTTTCAGAATCAGTTGAGCACCTTTAAGCCCCATATCTGAGGAAAGATGTGCTGGCTTTGGAGAGAGTCCCGAGGAGATTTACGAGAATGATCCCAGGAATGTGTAGGAAGGAACTGCAGGTGCTGGTTTAAACTGAGGATAGACACAAAAAGCTGGAGTAACTCAGCGAGCCAGGCAGCATCTCTGGAGAGAAGGAATGGGGGATGTTTCGGGTCGAGACCCTTCTTCCCAGTAATGATTGGATTAACATATGATGAGTGTTTGAAGGCACTGGGCGCATTACTTGCTGGAGTTGAGAAGGATGAGGGGGGGGACCTCATTGAAACTTTGCAAATAGTGAAAGGCCTGTAGAATGTGGAGAGTATGTTTCCACTAGTGGGAGAGTCTAGGACTAGAGGTCATAGCCTCAGAATAAAAGGATGTACCTTTAAAAAGGAGATGAGAAGGAATGTTTCTAGTCAGAGGGTGGTGAATCTGTGGAATTCATTGCCACAGACGGTTGTGGAGGCCGTCAATGGATATTTTTAAGGCAGAGATTGACAAATGTTTGATTAGTGAGCATGTCTGGGGTAATGGGGTGAAGACAGGAGAATGGAATTGAGAGGGAGTGATAGATCAGCCATGATTCAATGACTGAGTAGACTTGATGGGCCGAATGGCCTTATTCTGCTCCTAGAACCTGTGAACGTGGGGCGGCCATGGTGGTGCAGCGGCAGAGTTGCTGCCTTACAACGCTTGCAACACCGGAGACCTGGGTTCGATCCCGACTACAGGTGCTGTCTGTACGGACTTTGGGCGTTCTCTCCGTTACCCACATGGGTTTTCTCCAAGATCTTTGGTTTCCTCCCACACTCCAAAGACATACAGGTTTGAGGGTTAATTGGCTTGGCATAAATGTAAATTGTTCCTAGTGTGTGTAGGATAGAGTTAATGTGCGGGGATCGCTGGTCGGTGCGGACTCGGCGAGCCGAAGGGCCTGTTTCCGTGCTGTAACTTTAAATTAAACTAAATCTTCCATTAATTGGAAGATTTTCTCTGTCTACTCTGTCATAATTCTTCATGTTTTTAAATCACTCCACCACATCTTCTTGCAACTTTTTATTCCAGAACAACCCCAGAATTACAACTCCATCACCATAAAGGGCCTGTCCCACTTTCACAACCTAATTCATGACCTTTTTTACTCGTGGACATTTTTAATCAGGCTAGAAAAACGCCCCGAACCTACTTGAAGTCACGAGTACCTACGACTAGCATCACGATCTATCTACGATCTCCCTATGACCTCCTACGAGCTCGTGACGACCATGCTGTGAGTATGAGTCAAGGGCAAACTCGGCAGAGGTTGTGAATTAGGTCGTGAAAGTGGGACAGGCCTTAACTCCCATTCCTGGAATTAATTTAATGGACATTTCTTAGAGCTTATTAAAACTTTGATATCTCCCCTAAGCCATGGCACCTAAAACTGGACATGGAGCCAATGGTCCTCCCATGCAGAATGCCTACATTTGGCATGAGAGAACTCTGGTTACTCCATGGCCTTGCCAAGGAGCGACAGATTTCAGATAGAATAAGACGAGGCTTTAGCGATCACCATATTACAAGTAGAGATACCTAAAGTTAATACAGACTACAGGGAGTTATTCAATTTGCTCAGTGAAGTAGAAACACAAGTTGTTAAACTTGCATGAATAAATGGGAATAAAAACAAATTTTGGTGAGGTAATTTTTGTCAGTAATAAACAATGCTGAGAAGAAAAGCAAGTATCATGTTTGCTGATTATAGTGAATTACTTAATTGTACCTATAGCTGTTGCTAAATGATATATAAATCGTAACATTGGCCTTCCTGAGAGAGAATCCATGGAAAACAACTACAATCACTGAGAATAGGTGGGAACACCTTTAGTTTTTAGTTTTAGTTATAGAGAAACAACCCTTCTGCCCATCGGGTCCACGCCGACCAGCGATCCCCACATATGAACACTATCCTACACAAACTAGGGACAATTTTTACATTTGCACCAAGCCACTTAACCTACAAGCCTGTACGTCTTTGGAGTGTGGGAGGAAACCGAAGATCTCGGAGAAAACCCACGGGGAGAACGTGCAAACCCCGTACGGACAGCACCCGTACTATACTCCCTATATACTACCGACTGTGCGGAAATATTTGGCTCTAACTCCATCCACACGTTGGTAGATGACACCACTCTGGTGGGTCACATAAAATGAGCAGGAGCTTGATAACCATGGCACTGATCATGAATGTGGATCCAAAACCAACATGAAACCACTCTTTGTCACATGGATGCTGTCTGGCCAGCTGAATATTTCCAGTATATCTTGTTCTGATTTCATACCTTCCTTGCATTTCTCCAAATTTAAGGCCAGTTCCACCTTCCGTGTATCTGAAGTGACGCACAATATCTGGTGCTCACCTTGAAACTTGGTCTAAAATTTGTCGACACCTCAGTTCTGAGTTCATGAGCTACGTTCGCCTGGTTTAGGAGTGCACAATCTACAAGTACCACTATTTTCAAATTCTTCTGTGGTTATTCCCATTCTACCACCATAATGTGCAACACTGCCCCAACCTATGAAAGCAAGCACATCAAATTCGCTGTTCCAGGTGTC
Source organism: Amblyraja radiata (assembly GCF_010909765.2). NCBI lineage: Eukaryota > Metazoa > Chordata > Chondrichthyes > Rajiformes > Rajidae > Amblyraja > Amblyraja radiata. The sequence continues at coordinate 57,612,458 of NC_045968.1, forward strand.
AACTGTGCTACATCGGTGAGACCAAGCGCAGGCTTGGCGATCGCTTCGCCCAACACCTCCGCTCAGTTTGCAAAACCCAACCTGATCTCCCAGTGGCTCAGCACTTCAAATCCCCCTCCCATTCCGAATCCGACCTTCCTGTCCTGGGCCTCCTCCATGGCCAGAGTGAGTCCCACCACAAACTGGAGGAACAGCACCTCATATTTCGCTTGGATAGTTTACACCCCTGCAGTATGAACATTGACTTCTCCAATTTCAGGTAGTCCATGCTTCCTCCATCCTTCCCCTCCCCTTCCCAGCTCTCCCACAGCCCACTGTCTCCACCTCTTCCTTTCTTTTTCCCGCCCCCGACATCAGTGTGTGAAAGGGTCTCGATCTGAAACGTCACCTATTCCTTCGCTCCATAGATGCTGCCTCACCAGCTGAGTTTCTCCAGCTTTTTTGTCTACCTTCGATTTTTCCAGCATCGGCAGTTTTTTCTTAAACATCAAATGCCTTCATTATCACTCTAACTACTTGTGTTGCCACTTTCAGGAAGAAATGACTTGGACCCCAAGATTCCTCTCAACATCAATGCTGTTCAGGATCATGCTATTAATTGTATATATTCCCTTACATTTGACTTCCCAAAGTGCATCATCTCACATGTGCTCGGATTTTACTTCGGAGTCACGCGAGTGACTACGTGAAGAACCCGTCCAGCAAGCATGCGCGACATGAGCGTTCACGCAATGCAACAGCGACGAACGGGAGTACGGGCGCTCCCGCTACAAGCTTGAAGGAATGGACCATTAGGTAAGTACTTACCCACAGGTTCAAACTCACAGCTTTGCTCCTCTTTGTGCACAAGGGGAAACTGGAGCAAAGCAGCACAGAGGGAAACCGCCCCCGTTCGACTCCAGGGAAGGAGCGTTCCGTCAGTGGAGGGGGCGAGAGGCGGCACCTGAACCGCACACGCTGCGGTCCACAGTCGGGGTACTGAGCCGATGCCCAGTCCGCTAGCGCTGCCTGACCAACAGCAGCGGACTGGAGTGAAATTCAAAAACCGGCCGGTAATCCCTGCATACTCCGGCAAGGAGACTCGCCGCCCGAGAATGGCCGAAACGCCGCCCGAGAACGGCAGGCAGCCTCTAGAGCAAAGTCGGCAACCAAACCTCGGGCTGGAGACAGACACGGAAGATGGAACCGGCACTTCAAACTACCGCCCGAGAGCGAGTAAATGTCTGTTTTCCAAGCCTAGAGAAAGGTCATGGAGTAAAAACTCCAGCGAGACTTGCCCCGGGAGCTGGGGCAAGCTCGCCAAGGGAGTATAACACTCCTGCTCCAGTGCACTAACAGCACTGGCCATCCCCCTCATCAGAGGAGATCGATGGCGACCAGGGCTGGGCTGGTTAAGAAGAGGGGTCACTGGCTGAACAACATCGGGAGTAGGGAGATCAGGAAGAGCTGCTGGGTGTGAGATACCGCTACGTGGCTACACCACGAGCGAGATGGCCGTTTCAGTCTAAACTGACGGCCAGCTTACTACCTGTCTTTCCAAAAAACCTCTCCAAGACAGGTAGTCATGAGGCGTTGGATTTTATCACGCCTCCCCAAAATCGCATTTACTCAAAGTGCCTACCATTATTGGGGGTACATTGAGCAGGGCATTTAAAAACCCAAATATCTTAAATTGCATTTGATACCCCTGACGTCGGCTATCATTTTCGCATGCTCATTCAAGAGGGGCAGGGTAGTATGGCAAAACACCTGACCCTACTGTTCAACACAGTATGCGGCTGCAACCTCTGGAAGGAAGTCATAAAACCTGCCCTCAACCTAAAAAATTCACAGGACTGTGAGAACGCTGACCTCACAACCACAGATCCTGCTATCTGGTAAATTTACCAAATCAAGTCTAAAAATTGGACGAAGTATCCAAGATATTCGGTATCATGAGGGCAGGGCCTGGAATGAGCAAACCACACAAAACCAGACAGCAGTACCTCCACGCGTCCACCAGTAGGCGTCTACTTAATGGCACTGGTGAAAGCTCGAGGCACGCATGCCAGTCCCCGTAAGTCTTTTCAGGCCAGGGCCCAGAGCGGGGTCCCATGGAAAATGCGCCACCCCCCAACAACACCATCCCGACAGACAAGGAACCAGAAACCGAAGAAATGAACACACCACTAACAACAGTGAAGGCAGATGAGTATGGTTTCCTACCATCACATAAAAGGTGAAGGGTATGTACTAACAGGGGGGGGGGGGGGTGGGGGGGGAATCACACCTGGGTTGGAAGCATGAAGAACTATCACACTTGGTAGTTATATACCAAAAGTATTCAAGGATAAAAATTGAATTAAGAAACTTGCCACCAGTTCAGCATGCACCCCAAAGGGGTTTACCCTCCCACTAAAAAAGAACATGAGGGACTAGCTGTTCAAGAAGGAACTGCAGATGCTGGAAGATCGAAGGTACACAAAAATGCTGGAGAAACTCAGCGGGTGCAGCAGCATCTATGGAGCGAAGGAAATAGGCGACGTTTCGGGCCGAAACCCTTCTTCAGACTGATGGGGGGTGGGGGGGAGAAGGAAGGAAAAAGGGAGGAGGAGGAGCCCGAGGGCGGGGGGATGGGAGGAGACAGCTCGAGGGTTAAGGAAGGGGAGGAGACAGCAAGGGCTAGCAAAATTGGGAGAATTCAATGTTCATGCCATCCGGACGCAAGCAACCCAGGCAGAATATGAGGTGCTGTTCCTCCAATTTCCGGTGTTGCTCACTCTGGCAATGGAGGAGACCCAGGACAGAGAGGTCAGATTGGGAATGGGAGGGGTAGTTGAAGTGCTGAGCCACCAGGAGTTCAGGTAGGTTATTGCGGACTGAGAGGAGGTGTTCGGCGAAACAACCGCCCAACCTCCGCTTAGTCTCCCCGATGTAAATCAGCTGACATCTAGAGCAGCGGATGCAGTAGATGAGTTTGGAGGAGATACAGGTGAATCTTTGTCGCACCTGGAACGACTGCTTGGGTCCTTGAATGGAGTCGAGGGGGGAGGTGAAGGGACAGGTGTTGCATTTCTTGCGGTTGCAACGGAAAGTGCCCGGGGAGGCGGTGGTATGGGAGGGAAGGGAAGAATTGACAAGGGCGTTGCGGAGGGAGCGGTCTTTGCGGAAGGCAGTCATAGGGGGAGATGGGAAGATGTGGCGAGTGGTGGGGTCATGTTGGAGGTGGCGGAAATGGCGGAGGATTATTTGTTGTATTTGCCGGATGGTGGGGTGAAAGGTGAGGACTAGGGGGACTCTGCTCTTGTTGCGAGTGCGGGGATGGGGAGAGAGAGCAGTGTTGCGGGGTATGGCTGAGACCCTGGTGCGAGCCTCATCTATGGTGGCGGAGGGGAATCCCCGTTCCCTGAAGAACGAGGACATTTCCGATGCCCTGGTGTGGAACGTCTCATCCTGGGAACAGATGCGGCGTGGGCGGAGGAATTGGGAGTAGGGGATGGAGTCTTTACAGGGGGCAGTGTGGGAAGACGTGTAGTCCAGATAGCCATGTGAGTCAGTTGGTTTATAGTGGGACTAGCTGAACTAGCTGAACTGAACTAGCTGAGGGAGTCGCTGAACTGGAGGAGATATATAAAGGGGTCATAAAGAAGTCTAATATGAACCTTTGGTACCAAAAACCCAAAGATGGTGAATGTCGCACCATCATTGACTTAACCACTTGAATATTTCACCAGGTATACACACTTTAATTGGAAAACTTGTAACTGCTAACCGTGGATTTCCTAGGATACTTTATGGTAGACATCGACTTAGAAGATGCATACTATTCAGTACCCATTCATAAAAGATCTTCGGAGATACACAATTTACCTGGATGGGGTAACTATGGCAGTATAAATATTGACAATGGCTAAATATAAGCCAAAACTGTTTTCCAAGATATTCAAACCAGCCCTGACACTATTAAGAAACATATCGTCATGGCATGTCTCAATGATATTAACGACAGACAAAACCATGGAAATAGCTAAATCAGCAGCATTAGCTACTAAAACTTATTTAGCCTGGGCTCTGTCATACAATCCAGATAAATCTACGTTGACACCAATCCACAACTATGGACTGTCTGGTATTCAATTAACTCTATCCACTTGTCTATAACATTGTCAGCGTACTGGCACAACCTGTAACAAATTAATGGTAACAATCAACCAACCATTCAACAAAGTGGCAAGAGTAATTGGGAATTAGTAGCAGCATTACCAGCTACTTAACTTGAACAAAATAACCCATACGCAGAACAGGTGGTAAATGGACTAATCTGGAGTCGTCACTACAGACACTGGGCATAAAACCTAGTTGGAAATATTGAGTACGTTCTATGGGTAAAAGCATATTGTTCAATAGTGCGCCATTTTTGCATGTTCGTTTATAAATTGACAACATCACAGTGGTGGCATATACCAAACCACATGGGCGGAATAAAATCGATATCATGTGACAATTTATTTAACAATTGGTAATGGTATGTCGTCAAACATATTTGACCATCAGCAACTTACCTACCAGGTGAGCTAAATACTGTAAACAGACATATTAAACCAAAGTATTTGCTGAAATTACAAAGCAATATGGAACACCAGATATCGATTTCCTTGTATTCCAATTGAATCACCACATATGTCGCATGAAACCAGACCTTGAGGCAGCGGCAATGGATACATTCCCGCTGAACTGGGGGGGGGGGGGGGATCTAATCTCTATGTTCTCCCCTTTTTTCTACCTCATCAGTCAGGTACTACGGCCTCATCAGTCGGGTACTACGGCCTCATCAGTCGGGTACTACGCAAAATACAGATGGACTCTGCTTCAGGTATTTTGATAGTACCCGACTAACCTACCAGCCATGGTTCCCAGTGGCCCTCGACATGGTCATTAAAACCCCAATGACTTTTCCCAGTAGCCCAGACTTATTAACTCACTCAGTATCAGGCATAAGCCACCCATGCCACGATAAATTAAACTACTGGGTTGTAGATTTGAAAAGACCACTGCTGGGCCTGAGTTGCAGAATTGGAAAGACCACTGCTGGGCCTGGATTTGTCAGACAGCACTATCGACACGATGACAGCATCCCATCGCATATCCACAAGGGAACATGCTTGGCGAACATCAAGAAGTGGGAAGATACTGTTCAAATAGAGGAACTACCTATTCAACTACAACAAAACCTGTACTGAGTTCCTGGCAGGTCTTCACCACCATGAAGGACTCAGCTACAGCGCCATTAATACACCCAGAAGTGCTCTGTCAGCCTACTTAACTCGGGCACCAGGACAACAGGCCACAGGGTATCACCCGCTGGTGATCAAACTCAGGAGAGGCATATTCAACTCTAATCCCCCAGACCTAGGTACACCCAAATCTGGGATGTCAGTGTGGTCCTGACGTACCTTAGGGGATGGTCACCAGCCAGGTCCCTCACCCTGGAACAGCCTACCCTGCAGACGGTCATGCTGATGGCACTTGTCTCAGCACAAAGAGTCCAGTTCCTCCATCTACTACGATTGGACAAATATGGTTATAACACCAGACCGTGTTACATTTACCATTCAGGGGCTGGTCAACAGAGGCAGACCAGGAACATCAGGTCCAGTCATGGAATTTCGGGCACACCCACCTGAACCACGGTTATGTGTCATGGACCCACTTATTGAATTACATCGACACAATAAGAAATCCCTGAGGGAGAGAAAAAGCCTTATGGGTCAGCCACAAGAAACCTCATGGTCGGGTGACGAGCCAAACTATCTCAAGTGGCTCAAGCAGGTACTGGGAGTTGCTGGAGTAAATACTAACGTGTATAAATCTTACTCCACCAGGGCAGCATCCACATCAGTGGCTAAGAGGATGGACGTGCCTATGGACCACATCCTGGCTACAGCGGGGTGGTCTAGGAGTATACGTTCCAAACTTTTTATAACAAGCCGCTGGCAGAACCTGTATCGTTTGCAGAAAAAAGTACTATAACCTGCAAATATATAATTTAAGCCCGGGGGAGCATTTTGGTCTTGTTATTGTTAATAACACCATTATTGTTTTACAAACAGATTAATGGTTGATTACAATAACTTACTTCCTCCCTCGAATGACTTCGGCAGCGAGTGAAGTATGAACTGTTACACGGTTTGAAATCACAGAGCTTTAAAAATCTTCACGTAGTAACTCACGTGAATCCGAAGTAAAATAGTAAGATTAAACGAGAACTTACCAGTTCGAAGTTTGATCTGTATTTTATGAGGAGTTATGATGAGGGATTACGTGCCCTCTGCTCTCACCCTCAATTATAGAGATCAACTGGTATTTAAGTTCTCCTTTTCTTTACTATGTTTATTTCAATTATTGTGTCTCTGTGATTCCACACCGCTGCTTTGAAGTATGTCGCGCATGCATGCTGGACGGGTTCTTCACGTAATCCCTCATCGTAACTCCTCATAAAATACAGATCAAACTTCGAACTGGTAAGTTCTCGTTTAATCTTACTATTAAACTCCACCTGCCATCTCTCCACCCACTTCTGTGGGTGATTTATATCCCTCTATATACCTTGACAGCCTTCCTTATAGTCCACGACCCCAGCAATCTTGCTTACTAACTAATCCAAGTGCTTTCTTCCTGGTCATTTGTGTATATCACAAACAGCAGCAGTCGCAGCACGGATCCCTGTGGAACTCCACTGGTCACAGACCTCCAGCCTGAAATATTGTCCTTCCACCACAACCCTCTGTCTTTAACAAAGCCAGTTCTGAATCCATATGACCAAGTCACTGTTAATCCCTGGTAGACAAAAATGCTAGAGAAACTCAGCGGGTGAGGCAGCATCTATGGAGCAAAGGAAATAGGCAACGTTTCGGCCCGATGATTATCTATCTATCTATCTATCTATCTATCTATCTATCTATCTATCTATCTATCTATCTATCTATCTATCTATCTATCTATCTATCTATCTATCTATCTATCTATCTAACTAAAAGTTTGTTCTTGACCGGTTTTGGCCATCTGTGCTGCGATTTCCGAGAGAACGCCGCCACCTACGGCCGTCATTTTTGGCCACCTTGCTCAGAGCCCCCTCCGCCGCATGAGTGCCGAGGATTTTTCCCGTGATTAAAAATGACAGAGATATTAATGTTTTTACAAAATTCCCCATTCTCTCTGCTGCCCCCGCTGGCAGCAGGGGGGAGAGACCATAAAACCAGGAAGTGGTGTGCCACACAGTCTCTTCAAGATGGAGGAAGGCAGAGGGTCACGTTTCTCTGAGCTGTGAATAACACTGAACACATGTCTACTCAAATGTAAGTGCCCTTAGTGGTTCTAAAATGCTTGCAGAATGTGTCTATTGGTTCTAAAGGTTGCAAAAAAAGTGTCTATTGGTTCTAAAGCTTGCAAAAAAATGTCTATTGGTTCTAAAGCTTGCTAAAAAATGTCCATTGGTTCTAAACCTTGCAAAAAAATATCTCTATTGGTTCTAAGCTTGCAAAAATATGTCTATTGGTTCTAAAGCTTGCAAAAATATGTCTATTGGTTCTAAAGCTTGCAAAAATATGTCTATTGGTTCTAAAGCTTGCAAAAATATGTATATTGGTTCTAAAGCTGGTAAAAAATCT